>NC_073694.1:179499988-179774988 GCF_029784165.1 Wyeomyia smithii
TATGCCCAATAACATTATTATCAATTTTCCACAAACATCTATTACTAAAAAAAGTTCTCTTTATGGTCAATAAGTTAGAAATTAGATTAGGCTTGCGAAACTCCGTGTTTCCTGTCCATCTTGGCGACTTTTGATGGTTCACACCCGTCTTTATTTTCGGAAAATTATACTATGTAGCAGCACTTATAAACTGTCGCGTGTGAAGTGAAACCTGTTGCCTGCCGGTTCATTAAAAAGAAAAAAAATGACTTAGAAACATTGTCATCACCGAAACCCGAAACACGCCTCTTCTTAATTCCCCTTTTGACCCACCGGGAGAGGTAGACGGTTGCGTGAGCAAACTGCCGAACAAATTGAAAAATTATGCACTTCCCCCAGTTAGGGCCGTACCCACAGAGGTAGATCATGGGAGATTGTTCTATCTCATAAAACAATAAACACGATCGCTCGTGGTGCGATCGGCTAGCAGCCATTTGCGCCAATCAACTTCCACTTGCGAGTACTTATCTACGGGTCAAGTTGACATTGCCTCAACACTGTTGTGTGCTTTGGAACAGTCTGCTACATTACCGACGCACACAAGGGTTAGCTTCCAAATCAGTCTAGATTCGGACGATTTATTTGTTTATGGGATCATTCACATCGGCCTAATTCAGCCGAAGCGCGCAGTTCAATCTAGAGCTCTAATCGGGCGAAAATTACCCCCGCAAATCAACGGACTCGCGGGCCATCGTCCCGATGTCAAGGCCCCTTGCGGTGATGTGACATTTGGCCTTCAAAAACACTTTCTATTATAGTTCTTAGAATTTCTGCAATTTCAGTTAGTTTTAGTTGGGTACAGCAACACCAAGTGTCTTGTTTTATATTTGTTCTCCGAACAAACGATTGCTTTGTTATTAATTGTGTTATCACTTGCTTGTCGTACATAGGGAACACTTATCAGCAGACAGAAATGACTACGAAACTAGTGACTTCAACGTAGATTATGAGAAACGAACCCGGAGATATTTGAATAATGATTATCACCAGGCGACAGAAACTGTCGGACGACTTGGACTGCCAGATTGCAATCAGCCGCAGCCCCGATGTGCACAATTCACGTTCCCTGCATAATGTAATTGCACGCAGCTAAACATAGTTCAAGGTCAATTATGGGTGGGATTGGCTTCAATTGACCGTAGAGGGTTGTTTCGTTCCCTCGTTTAGCGTGTACGTTGCGAATTTTAAAACAATGTTTCGTTATTTCGATAGTCCGTAATTGGTATCATAGTCGCTGCAGTTGACGTAGGTTTGAAATTAAAGCAACATACACTTAATACAAGGAAATTGTATGTGTTTCCTACTGTAGCTCCAACCAAATTATCATTCCAACCGGTCAACAATAAAGCCCGTACTCAACTCGTATTTGGAGAAAGTTATGCAGAATCAGTTCACCCTCGCAATCCAGTTCATAGTAAGTTTTAGGTTGCAGTTGTGTTTGACTATGTTTCACACATTACCCATTGGCAATGTCATAGAAAACTATCTACTGGACCTTGTTAATGAATCATTGGGAACGAAGCCCGTGCCTAAAGTTTTGAAAGAATCACTTGCGCTTCCCATCATCCAGATCATTGGGACGGAAAAGACTGATGATTTGGAAGCACGGACGAGGACATTTTTTACCCATCAAGAATGATGACGAATGCTGGATTTGTTTATTTTGTTCGGTTAATTTGCCGTCGATGTCTTTCCCCACACTATTGTCCAATTTTGTAATCAAGTTTTTATCAACTGCTTCGTCCCCCTCTGTGATCACGTGGTACCGGTAAATTTCACACTTTCCTTCAAAAATAATCACTTTCAATTAAAAATATTAAGTCGTTCTAGTGAAGTTTTTTCTAGAAGAACATTCAAGTATCTATCAAGGTCACTGTGCACTTCTTGGACTAATTACTAAACTATTTTTTCCGGATCATCAATAATCTCAATTAAATATTACTAAACAAGCCAATCAGACTTTGAATGCACCTTTTTTAAATACTCGGAAATAGATAAAGAGGTTGTTTATAAGTCACGACCGCAAGGTTAACGTAGAATTACGACAGCCTGTGTTATGTCAATCTATATCTTGCAATAGGTTTGGGAATAAACTCGATTTGAGTCAGTCATGTTTAGTTGACTTGAAGTCATTCGATAATAATGTTGAAGGTTGCTAAACAGTTGTAGGTAGAGGTCAAAACAAAACAGCGTGAAACTGGGGCCTGCTCGATGGAAATTTTATGTCAAATTTTAATTTTAATTGAAAATGTGTGTTCCTCCTTAAAAAGGACGGTTAGTTTAAGTACTCATATAGCTGGAAATTGATCGAATTATGCCTCCCGCCCCGTTTTATTTAGGAGCAGAATAACTTAGATATTCGGATTGCCAGCTACAGATGACGCTGGACGATTCTCATTTTATTATCTCTAATACAAAATCAAACATTTCTGCAGCAAGGTACTCCATTACAGCCGCCAGGTACAACAGCACCAACGCGCACAATTTCCATTACGCAGTAGATGATGAAGTCGACCTACCATGAACTGAAGCCTAGCACGAGATGACTGCGATTTGCTCTTTCGCTTGACTTTGCCTCCTTTGCTACGACCAAACATTTTAACTTGAAAATTCGATTGATCGAAAAAATGATGGGAAAACACATTTTATTGTCTTGAAAGGAATATTACCACAATCAGGCAGCGCCGCGCAAGTGATGAAACGTAGGAATGTAAAAAAGGACAAACTGCTCTGTCCACTTTTTTCAGGTATACAGACGGACGTTGTCGGGACAAATTATAGTTTTATATTAGATCCAAGCGATTCAACAAAAAGTGGCGCAAAAAGTCCTTTATATAGAATTGCTTTTCATTCTCAATGGGACACCCGAAACAATGTTCAACTCTTAGAGATGGTGCTATAGTGGTAGTGGTGGTAAAATCGAAGTTTCAACTAGCATTTTGCTTAATGACCGAAAAAACTGCTATTAGTTATTCTGTTTTCATATTATTCTAACTCTCTAGTATTTACTTTCACTATATTCAATCTATTTTTATCAAAAAACTTGATTTTGCTGTACTACTATATTGAGTCAACGGAGCTGTATAAGAAAATCAAGTTTTTTGATAAAAATAGATTGCATATAGTAAAAGTAACTACTATAAAGTTAGAATAATATAAAAACAGGGTAACTAATAGCAGTTTTTCCAGTCATTAAGCAAAATGCACGTAGAAATTTCGATTTTACTACCACTATCACTACAGCGCCATCTCTTAGAATTCAAAAGTGTTTCGGGTGTCCCATTGATTATCAAACTAGTTTGAACTATGTTAATTAGAAATCTGTGATTCAGCCATTTAGAAACATATGTGGGACAGATATAACCACCAGTCTCACAACTCGCGAAAATCGTGTGATAATTAAGTTAAAGAAAATACTACCAGATAAGAAAACGAAAATCATCCCGCGTCAAATGCAAATGGCAACTGGGTGGATGGAACTGAATTCAGCTTGAAAAAGGAAATTGTTCCTAAAAAACCATTTTCATAATTATTAGCAACGTTTTGGCTAGTGGCAGAAAAATAATAACTACTTCAATTGAATAATTTTTAGGCGCTAAATAGTGTCATAGGTGTGTCCTAATAGTGACGGTGGCGGTAGTGCTACAGACATGCTTGTATAGCGGTGCTTCCCACACAGACGGGAGATTCGAAATTTAGCGCTTCGCCGGTTTTCTCTGCTGATCCGTCCGTTATGGAGGTGTACAATCAAATGAGCGGGTGTTGCAGCGAAAACCACACACACATATTATATTTTAAATCACCGCCAGCTGTGCTGCGATTTGGCGCAGCTCTGTTTTCTACTGAACAATTTAGTTTCCAGTAAACCATCATCTTGCTATAGGGATCGCATAGACAATGATGGTTAAACTTCTGCATGCTAGTCGTTAGCTGTGACTACTGACAGTTATATCTCCGGTGGGCGTGTCGGTGTGCACTCAAGCGAGTAAAACATCGCATCGTGAGATACCTGGAAAAGCCTACATACCTTTTTGTGCTTCTCAGCAAGAGTGACGTTAATTCGACGTCATTTTTCGATTGAAAATATTAAAATTTCAGGTACAGAAAATAAAATTGTAGGAAGAACTAGCATTTAAAATTGCATTTTATTAATATTAAGCTGTAATCGATAGACGCCCTGTGTTAAGCATACATTCAATAATTTGTGTAATCTAGCTGCATCCTGGCATCCATGTTGTATTAACGCTTGCATTGAAAAAAAAAATGAACTTTTTTCAAATGGTAATAAATGGTAATAATTCTGACAGTTACCGGGAACATTTGCCATGGCGGACAACGCGTGTAGGCAAGTTCTTGAATTCTTTCTTCGTTCAATTTATCTTACTTACCTTACCTATCAGACGAGAGCCGCGGTGGCTCGTGCTGTATCAAGAATTTGTCGCCATGTTGCTCGGTTTTGGGCTGTGTTTCGCCTGTTCCCCAGGCGTCTCATCACCCGCAAGTCTTCTTCGATCTGGTCGAGCCATCGTGCACGCTGCGCCCCTCTATTTCTGGTGCCAGTAGGGTTGCTGAAGAGAAGTGATTTCATAGGGTTGTCGTCCGGCATCTTTACGACGTGACCGGCCCTCCACAACCTATTGACTTTCGCCAGGTGTGCAATGGGATTCTCTTCAAGCAGCGCGTGCAGTTCGTGGTTCATGCGCCGTCGCCATTCTCCGTCGTCTGTCTGCACTCCACCGTAGATAGTCCGCAGCACCTTCCGTTTGAAAACTCCAAGAGCGTTAAGGTCCTCCGCGAGAAGCGTTGTCGTCTCGATCCCGTAGAGGACTACCGGTCTTATCAGGGTTTTGTACAGCGTCAACTTCGTGCGTCGTCGCACTCGATTCGATCGAAGTGTCTTCCAAAGTGAAAAGTAGGCACGATTTCCAGTCTGGATGCGTCTCTGGATCTCTTTGCTGGTGTTATTGTCGGCGGTCACCAGGGACCCCAAATACAAGAACTCATCGACCACCTCAAGCTCATCACCGTCTACAGAGACTTGAGTTGGGAGGCTGATGTTGTTCTCCTTGGAGCCTCTCGCTCGCATGTATTTTGTATTCGACGCATTTATCCGCAGTCCGAGCCGTCGAGCTTCGGCTTTCAGTCGGGCGTAAGTTTCCTCCGCCGTCGCAAAGTTACGTGATATGATGTCGGAGTCATCCGCGAAGCCCAGAAGCTGAACAGACCTTGTGAAAATTGTGCCCCTCGTGTCGATGCCCACCCTCCGGATCACACCTTCAAGGGCGATGTTAAACAGCAAACAGGAGTTGTCGTGCATGATCTGCCATAGCTGTTCTCGATCGACTGTATCATAGGCTGCCGTGAAGTCAATGAAGATGTGATGTGTGGGCACGTTGTACTCGCGACATTTCTGTAAGATCTGTCGGATTGAGAAGATCTTGTCCGTGGTGGCACGGGCTCCCATTAAACCCGCTTGATACTGACCCACGAACCTCTTGTTTAAAGGTGATAGACGACGGCACAGGATCTGTGAGAGTATTTTGTAAGCGGCATTAATAAGCGAGATACCACGGTAGTTGCGGCACTCCAGCTTGTCGCCCTTCTTGTAGATGGGACAGACGACTCCCTCCATCCACTCGTCTGGCCGTTTTTCCTCCTCTCAAATCTTGGAAATGACCCAGTGCAGCGCTCTAGCCAGCACCTCTCTTCAATGTTTCAAGAGCTCGCTCGGCAGTCCGTCTTTGCCTGCGGCTTTATTGTTTTTCAGATTACCGATCTCACAAAGAACGTAATGAATGTCGGGGGCTGGCCTTTGTGGGACTGGTTTACCTTCTCATAGAATTTTCGCGTTTCACTGGCACGGTACAGCTGCTCCAGCTCCTCATGTTCACGATTCTCTTTGCTGGCGCTTCTTTTGTCTGAGAATCGTGGTCATGTCGTTCTGTGCCCGTTTGTAATTGCCCAGGTATATCGCCTAGGTCCGGTTCTTCTCATTCACCGCTGCCTCGCACTCCCCGTCATACCCGTCGTTTCTGCCACTCGGTGCTTCCATTCCTAGTGTCGCCGTTGCGGTCTCCCCGATAGCTGTGCGAATGCTGCACCAGTCGTCTTCAAGAGACAATGCGCCCAGCCCCTCCGCTGTGGGTAGCACCGCTTCAAGCTGTTGCGCGTATTCCTCCGCAGCCTGGGAGTTCCGGAGCTGCTTAATGTTGAGCCGCGGGGTTCGGCGGTGTCGCGCGTGGTATACGGTCGACAGTTTTGAGCGCAATGATACCGCAACTAGGTGGTGGTCCGAGCCAATATCCGCACCGCGATAGGTACGTACGTTTGTAAAGTCTGAGAAGAAGTGGCCGTCGATGAGAACATGGTCAATTTGATTTGCTGTACGTTGGTCAGGTGATCTCCAGGTGGTTTTGTGGATTGGCCGATCACCGGCTTGTACATTTCTTCCCTACCGATCTGCGCGTTCATGTCCCCGATGACGATCTTGATGTCTCTACGCGAGCAGCTATCGTAAAGTTTCTCCAGCTGTGCGTAGAACTCTTCTTTCTCTACATCGGGTTTTCCTTCGTGAGGGCACATTGCACATTGAGGATAGTGTAGTTGAAGAACCGGCCTTCTATTCTCAACAAACACAACCTGTCGCTGATCGCCTGCCACTTGATCACACGACACTACATCCTGCCCAGCACTATGAAGCCGGTACCCAGCTCATTGGTTGTGCCGCCGCTCTGGTAGTACTGTGCCCTGCGGCCACAAATCCTCCGTATCTTCTCTCCTTTTCGGCAAAGCTCCTGGAGCGCAACGATGTCCAAGTGGCGGGGTTCTAGCTGATCCAGCGTTCAGCGATCTACAGTTCCATGTACCGAGCTTCCAATCGTCGTCCTTATTTCGTCGCCTAGGTCGTTGCCAATTGTTCCGGTCCGTATTCAATTCTTGATTGTTCGTAGTATTTTAATGTTTCGGCATGCTGCCTTACTAGAGCTGCGGATGCCTAGTCTCACGACGGGGCTGCCGTCTTGGGTATAGCTGGCGAGACGCCGAATTTCATAATTCAGCCGTCCGCTCCGGATCAGACGCTGTTTGAGCCGCCCCTAACATGGGGGACAGACGCTCGGACAAGCTGCCCTCCTAGGAGAGCAGCTCCTCCTTCCCTGTCAGCATACGACCAAGTTCCCACCGGTTCACCGATCTTCCCTTGGTTGCTCGTATCCCAGTCGGTACGTTTAATTTATCAATAGGGGGTTTTAATTAAAAAAAAAGACTTGCTTTTTCTTATACTAATCGATGACCGACCTTTTAGTAGGCACTACGTTATTTGTCTTAGATCTCTATGAGTTTTATTCGATTTTTCAATTGAAAAATAACATTTTTTTCTAATTTTCACTTACTGGTAAGTAGCGCACAAAGTGACATTGCTGTTGCTGACTTGTGGAAAATATAACCCTGGTTTACGTGTCATGACAGGGATGCCAGATGTGAAGACATGTCTTAATTTCGAAGACATTGAAGCACGTGTGAAGAAGTGGAAGCCTAATCGTCTGTTGATTAACCACACCCGGTTTAATGTATTAACTGGGGTTTTTGATAACCTCAATGGGATCGTGTTTACAGATTTGTGTGAAGACATTTGAAAAATGAACTGGCCTTCCTGTATCATGATTTCTCGACGGAGGGGTTTGTCTTAAAATCCCCCACAGTTGTTAAAATTCAAAATCGATATTTTCAATAGCTCTGCAATTCAAAATGAAAAAGTCAGTGAAATATGGATTTCTTCTGACATTTCCTATCAAAAGAAAATACTACAAGGTATACAGCCCTAGGGATTGTATGAAATGCTGACGTAGGACTAAACGTTTATATTTGATGGTCGTTATTGTAAAACTAGCAATGCATGAATAAATGAAAATTTTACACTAGTAGTAGTTGCGAAAATTCTTATAACTCTTATCTTCAAGCATCTATAGTTCTGAAAAGAACCGATTCCATAACCTTCAGTTACAAATTCGTGCTACAGAACGCTGCAGATGATCGCACCACCACCGGTAGCATTGAATATTTCACTTGACCGCGCATAATAAAGTTTACTCTCCGCTGTGCCCTCCAGTAGCTGTGCCAGCTAAATATTCTGCAGTGTACGATGGTAACTGTTGCTGCCGTATGCAAAATAAAGGTAACATATTCCGCAGTGTCTGGAAGATGACTCGTATGCAGCTCTCGTTTCTCAATGTCGTGTACCTCTAACAGCTACACTCCACTCGCTATTGTGTGACAAACTAGACCGAAGCTGGATTTTCTACCACAGTCTTTAGAATCGAGTTCAGCGTAGATTTTTGCCATGAGGGCGTGGCCACGCAGTTTCGAGAAAGACAAACGGAACAAAACACTTTGTTGAGTCAAAATATGTAGGCAGTGGAATTTATTCCGTCCATGTTATTGTTATCCGTGCTCGGGGAGCAAGCCAATAGCGAGGGAAATGTATGGGAAAGCATGATCTTCGAACTTTTCACCTTTTTCCCCGTTAAGCAGTAAAGCAACAATGTTAAACATTATATCAAACAATTGTTACACATTTTATCTATCCACCGACATATAAATGACTAAGATGCATTTAGTCGTTCGCTTGCTATAATCGTTTGTAATCTGACGCAACATTTGCCAGTTTCATTTTCAATTTCACAAAATGTAATCTACATAGTGTAGAAAACAAAGACGTAGTCCTACGTCAAATAATATACATACCTCTAAAACAACCTATTCCTCCTCAGTTTTCGCGACTAAATTGTTGGAGTTGGTCTTACGCTTTAAGGGTTGCCCAGAAATTCTTGATGGGACGCAGCTGGGGTACGTTGAGTGGGTTTGCGGACTTGGGTACCACATCGATATTCAGCCGCTCCATCTTCTCCAACGATCGCTTCAAGTGGTGAGCCGATGCCAGATCAGGCCAGAAGACCTGAACAGGACTGCTGCTTCCTGGCATGTAAGCCCATGTTCGCCAAGTACTTTTTCATTGTATGGGCAGTCGCACCGACCTCCCGACCAGGCGCACGCAACGATGTTCCCACTTTTCCCTCGGTCTTCTTTTACAGCATCCTTTGGATCTTTTTGTCGCTCAGGGTCGTCGCCCGTTCGTAGCCGGGTTTTCTTTCGAAGCTTTGAATGTTTCAAGGTGTAGATGCATGAACGGTTCGTTTTGGACGCAGTGCGGTACCGTTCTTTGAAGACGCACACTGCTGAACGGAGTAGCTTCACTGTTTCCGCCATCAATCATGATTAGAGTTCGACTGATAGAGCCGTCAATTTTTTTCTACTGATTCATGGCTTGCTACGATGAATGCTGCATGGGTAGTTTCGGCAGTGCGTGTGAAAATAAACCCATGAAAAATCGGCATTTTTCCATTTTTTTTAATACAAGCGTTATCACGAACTGATTGCAGAAGTAAAACTCTGCTGCTTCTGGTTTGATAGTTGGGGAAACGAAGCAAAACTTGCTTCGAGAAGTCTGAGCGTGTTCAATAGACACTGACCAACATAGTAAAATTTACGTTACAAACATAAGGCAGTCGAAAGCGAGTTCTATAGGCCAATTTCTTTTATCAATACCCTATATTGCTGTGAATGCTTTCGCTGTTAGATTTGTTTATTCCTTTTTTTGGTACTACGTTAAGTAAAAGGTGCTTGAAATAAATTATTAGCAAAACACATTTGCCTCCGGCAATCGTTTATGAGTAAATAAAGTATTTTTTTTTTCAAGTACGACTAAAAAGTGATTCAGAGTAGAAAGCAAATTTGGTTGCTTGTTCCGAATTTCCAACTAGTGTGTTAGTTAATGTTAATACTACTATCGCCCGCCATTCTACTGCAACCGGCTCAATACGTGCGTACGTTGTGTTACGATTCCTATGTTAACAATTACTATTGTTAAAAAGTTGGCCATTCTAGCTGCCAAGGCACTTTCTCTTTGCGCTGTCATATCTCCACTTCAGGAGATGTTTCGATATTTTGTAAATAAAGTGTACAGAACACGAAGGGTGGATTTAAGGTCCATATTAACAATATCTGCTCAATAAAAAAAACTATTAATATTTGCATGCAGAACATAATCAAACCTACCTTCTGGACGCGCCTTCGGCTTCAGTCCCTGATCCATCATCAGCTCGAACGCAAACCCGACATTGTGTACCATCTGGTCGGTATCCTTCGGTGTCAGGTGGAACTCGTGCAACGGAACAAAGAATCCTCCCAACAGTCCCATCAATAGGCACAGGAAAACACCATCCTTGAAGTCCGAACTGAGGTCGGCGGCCTCGAAGTTGAGCTTGTTCAAATGCTTATTGACAAACGTAATGAGCGACTTCTTAACAACGGCCAATTTTTCTGGTGCGTGGTCGAACAGTGTATCGAAGGCATCCCGCTCGCAGCGCATACCAACATCGTCGTACTGTAGCGTAATCTGCTCCTGGAATTTCCTGAGCAAAATCGAGAATGAAATCATTGTGGTAAATTTACGATAAACATTCTTACTTGCTCGTTAATTTTCCATTCACTTTCTGGGCCATTACGACGGTGACATGAACATTCTCCGGCAGACGAATCGGGGCCCGAAAATGACGAACCAGGGCGACTAGCAAATGCAGAATAGAAACCGTGTTCTTGGTGTGGATGCTTTCGACCGTCCATTTGGGGATGTTGTGATGATAGCCCAAAGTCTGAAAATAAATATTTCAGATTATTGCAATGATCGTTTTTTGCCTGATCGAAGCGGTCTAACATGATTGACAGCATTCAGCACGATGGCCAACTTTTGTCGTTGGCCTTCGGCTGACTGAGTGACCTCCGGCACGTTCAGTTTCACTCCGGTCAGCTTTTCGAACAACTTCTGCAAAACCTGTCCATCGTACAGATCCTCCTCGATGTCCGTCACGATGATACGGTCCTCCACCAATTCGTCATTGATCCAATCGATCAGAACCTGAAGTAGTTCACGGACGTGCGGATGCTGCAGTGAGGCAGGCTGGATGATCGAACGGGATTCGTTGTCTTCGAGATTGTACTCCTCCGGGGGAACGATTGGAGCATTCGGGTTTCCAGGAGAGTCAATGGCAATTTTTCCTTCCTCTTGCACCTCTTGTACTGTGAAACGAAAAGGAAAAAGTTAACTTCCTCATTTACACTAGCCACGGAATGACGTCATCTATGCGTAAGCCCACATAAAAATAGCTGGACTAGATTAAAACTCGGGCACCAGCTGTTCTTGAATTAACGGATATCTCAGCGAATCAGGAAAACTTTCATTCAATGTTCGCTACATCAAAGTATGAAGGATTGTTTTGCAATCACCATAAATGGTAAAAATAGAATTTGTGAAAATGGTCCTACTGTGGGATCACTGCTAAACGGGGTCTTTTTTCAGCCTACCTTCTTTGATCCGCTTCTTACGTCCAAGGGTACCGATTTTGTCCCAAAAACTTTCCTCTTTGTCGAAGTTTTTACCAGAATTTGGCGTCCGCGGAGATTTGGGTCGATTCAGAGTGCTCATTTTTAATCCGTGTCTCGGAAACGAAATCTCGATAATGTTTTTCTTTGCTTTCTCGTGTGCCCACCCTTCGCGAATGCGTCTTCAAAAGAAAGTTGAACGGAACGAGGGGTTCGCAGTGAGAGAACGACGGAACGATGTAATTCAATGTTTCTCGAGCAGTTCGGTTAAATTTCTTTGCTAAGATTTGATATAGACCATTCTACGAGCCGCTTAAGGTTTGCCCTGACTGCCCTGACGGAAGTAAAACACTGGCTTTGCGAATGGTATGTTAATTGGGTTGTTTAGCTATATCAGTTATTTATATAATTTGAAAGATTTGCATTTTCTGAGTAAAACGTGATTTAAAAAAAAAAATCTATCGTTGTCCTTCGCTTTTTAAATCAAGATTTAAAACTGCTCAAAATCGCTACAATGACAGTTGGCCCATATATCAACTGTCATTGTAGCGATTTGGAGCGTAATTTAATTCTTTATTTAAAAATCGAAGGATAATGATATAAAGTTTTAAAAAAATCACGTTTTGCTCAGAAAATTACACTCTTTCAGAGGATATATATAAATCGGAAATCTGTGAATAGCTAAACGACCCAATTTTAAAAGAAAATTTTGGGAAAGGTTGCTATCACATTCACTCTTGAAGTAATTTCTATCCTCTGCGCACACAGAATTCTAAAATGAACATAAAAGCAATATCAACATCAGCAGATACTCTGTCTTCTGTGAGTTCTTGAAATGGTCTATAGTCGATTTCATGAGACTTTTTCACTCAAGAGGCATGAAAACCGGTTTGGTTGGTAAACGGCTGGGCAGTGCGTACCAGCAGTACACCCGTACTAGTTGGCATAAAATAGACCCCAGTGTGGTCCAAAGCATAATGCTCAGCAACTCCTATCCCTACCTCCACGTGGTACCGACTGGGATACGAGCAACCGAGGTAAGATCGGTGAACCGGTGGGAACTTGGTCGTATGCTGACAGGGAAGCGGGAGCTGCTCTCCTAGGAGGGCAGCTTGTCCGAGTGTCTGTTCCCCATGTTAGGGGCGGCTCAAACAGCGTCTGATCCGGAGCGGACGGCTGAATTATGAAATGCGGCGTCTCGCCAGCTACACCCAAGATTGCAGCCCCGTTGCGAGACTAGGCATCCGCAGCCCTAGTAAGGCAGCATGCCGAAACATTAAAATACTACGAACAATCAAGAATTGAATACGGACCGGAACAATTGGCAACGACCTAGGCGACGAAATAAGGACGACGATTGGAAGCTCGGTACATGGAACTGTTGATCGCTGAACGCCCCAGGTGGCGACCGGATTCTGCTGGATCAGCTAGAACCCCGCCACTTCGACATCGTTGCGCTCCAGGAGCTTTGCCGGAAAGGAGAGAAGGTACGGAGGATTTGTGACCGCAGGGCACAGTACTACCAGAGCGGCGGCATAACCAATGAACTGGGTACCGACTTTATAGTGCTAGGCAGGATGCAGAGTCGTGTGATCAAGTGGCAGGCGATCAGCGACAGGTTGTGTTTGTTGAGAATAAAAGGCCGGTTCTACAACTACACTATCCTCAATGTGCACTGCCCTCACGAAGGAAGACCCGATGTTGAGAAAGAAGAGTTCTACGCACAGCTGGAGAAACTCTGCGATAGCTGCTCGCGTAGAGACATCAAGATCGTCATCGGGGACATGAACGCGCAGATCGGTAGGGAAGAAATGTACAAGCCGGTGATCGGCCAACATAGCCTGCACACCGTGACGAACGATAACGGCCAGAGATGCGTCAACTTCGCAGCTTCCCGAGGACTGGCAGTCCGAAGTACCTTCTTTCCCCGTAAGGACATCCACAAAACCACCTGGAGATCACCTGACCAACGCAGGCCCGTAGCTACCGGGGGGGCTAGGGGGGCTTAGCCCCCCCACGCTTTTGCGTTGCCCCACCACGCAATTTTCTCATGTATGTGATTGATACTAGGTGAAAAAATCCAATAGAAAAATCTGAAATATAAGCAATGAGCATTGTTGTTGAATAGTCTTCAGTTTTCTCTATGTTAACGATATCAGTCAATTATTTGGTCAATTCTGCATATAAAGACCAAATTATTCAATTTTTTGGTGAGCCAACCTGATTCGCGTCAAAGTTGGAACTGACGATCCCCATACTTCCGTTTCGGATGTTATTGGTTTTTTAAGTGTCATTTTTAAGAAAGAACCAATCACAGTTTTATATGTTTGATTACATCAGAACAATGCAAAACAAGTTTGGCTGTAAAATTGGACCATTTTTCCCAGAAGTTTCTATTTCCCACTTCTTGATCTCTTAAATTGAACAAATCGTGGGAAAAAATGACACACAAGACTAGTTTTTTCAAATCTTAATTGCTTCTTGTGATTCATGTTCATGTTCAGTTCAATATTTTTTGGCCGGACTTTTTCACACCTCGGAAACATAACCAGTCCGTTACCTGGCCCGGACAACTCTGTTCCGTTTCGATTCGAAATAAAATCGGACTATAAAAATTGTAGTCTGACCGGATTACGGACTGGGCATTCCACGCTCTATCCGGTCTGATGGTAAACACTGATCAAACAATGCCTATCGTAAAATTTAGAATTTTAGGCTGACGGTTGAATCGCTCCATTTTCAGAGAATTCTGCACGGGGACTTTTTTCGAGATAACCAAACTTTTGAACCCTACCGTTAAACGATATTCGAAGGTATTTTTTTCAAACATCTCATTGGCACCCTGCTGTACTGCCGCTCATGGCAAGTCCGTCCCAATTGCATTTTTATCAATTTTGAGTTTATTTATGGAATCAATTCCTTTTTATATCTACTTTATATAAAACAAATATTTTTGAATACTTCGTTCCGAGGAACTATGAAAAAAATAGCAAGTCGGTTTGTCCCATAGCAAAAGTGATCGCAAGTCGGTCCCATGGAAAAAATCTTCGAAATTTAACCCCACAGCCAATAATGATTATGAAAAATGTGATATTTATCACAACTTATGGTCTCCAGGTTTAGAATTGGATGTACCAAGTGATATTCGATAGGAGGTTTGATTGAATTTTACGCGTTCTACATCGTGTGGCTCTAGCTGATAGTGTTTTCTTCAAGACAAATTTTCCACCAGTAGCTTCTTTCAGCTGTTGTTTGTTGACAGTGAACGCTTCAGGTGTGTCACTGTATTGTTTGTTAAAGTATTCTTCAGTAAATACTACTTTTCGTACTTTATCCGTATTTTATGTAAAGACGTGGGTGAGAATTGTTCAATTATTGTCGTGAATTACGTTTTTAAGAATTTGTCAGTCATATCAAATACTTCGGTACGCTACTTAGCTGTTTTTAACGGAGCAAACATTTTCCTAAGCTATATGTGTTCTTTCATATTTGCTTCCACTGCTACGTGGAAGCTGTCCGCCGTCACGAACGTGTGACCGCTCTCAGGAAAATTTAGAACAAGTTCCTACACCTAAACTAATTTTAAATTTATCAGTATTATCAAATGTAAAAACTAAATCTTATTTTATTTTGAGCGGCGCAGTTGGTACATTGTGTTATGCTTCTCACAAAAAACTTGTTTAATGAAGCACGAGAGAAGGTCATTTATGAATTGACCAGCGATGGATTCATTTCAAACGCAAGCTATAGCACCGCCATCGATTTGCAGTAGGGTTTGTTTTTCATCACCGGTCGTAGCTGGCTATGGGACTGACTAGCTATCATTCTGGCTACGTACCGTAAAAGTAATCGCATGTGAGTCCCAGCTTATGATTTTTAACTAATTTCAATCAAATTTCGGTTCTTATGCAAGTTTTATGATGCAAAAGTGTTAGATTGTCATTGCAGTTCTATATTCTGTTGATGGTCTTGATTGAAAAAGTATTTGAGTGCAAAATTTCACCTAAAGCGTTACGATTTTCAATTGCTGTTTTCTCATCAGCACCAAAACGCAAATGGGACGGACTTGCTATGAGCAGCAGTGTATATCTTCCATTACTCGTCAATGGAGGTGAGTATTTTTACGGATGGGTTTGAATACAAAGTAAATGAACGAAGCTCTTACTCAGTTAGAGTAAAAATGGCTAAACTTGCGTAAGAAGTTGGTCCCCTGAAACTCAATTACACTATGTGAACCTGCTTATTCAGGTTAGCAAACTCAATAAAATTTGCAGATTTTTTTCCTTCAATAAAAAGGTTTTTAGCAACAAGCTGGCTCGTCACTGTAAGACAAAAATTATAAAGTATATATCCCTGCTTTCTTTCAACTATACGCACATTAGCAGTTTGTTTTTTTTTGAAATATGAACCCGAAAAACTGGATTTTCGGGAACTAGAAAACTCTTCCGGGACACCACTAACGCTTCTCAAAAAATGAGCTTCTGACTCTTTTGGTGCTAAAACTATCGAAATAGGAGGAAAACTGCAAAAGTTATAAGAATTTTAATATGTGAGTACTCTGTTGGACGCGTAAAGGTACTTTATTTTGTCAAGCACATAACGGTTTCAAACTGCTTACTCTGAAAAAAAAAATAACATTCTATTAAATAAAAATTCTCTGCCCCACCACGCAAAACGGAGTAGCTACGGCTCTGGACCAACGTATAGCAAATCAAATTGACCATGTTCTCATCGACGGCCGGTTCTTCTCTGACATTACAAACGTACGTACCTATCGCGGTGCGGATATTGGCTCGGACCACTACCTAGTTGCAACATTAAGCAGCTCCGGAACTCCCAGGCTGCGGAGGAATACGCGCAACAGCGCGTGCTACCCACAGCGGAGGGGCTGGGCGCTTTGCCTCTCGAAGACGGCTGGTGCAGCATTCGCACAGCTATCGTGGAGACCGCAACGGCGACACTAGGAGTGGAAGCACCAAGTGGCAGAAACGACTGGTATGACGGGGAGTGCGAGGCAGCGGTGAATGAGAAGAACCGGACCTGGGCGATATACCTGGGCAGGTCAACGAGAGAGAACAAGGCCAATAACAAACGGGCACGGAACGACATGACCACGATTCTCAGACGAAAGAAGCGCCAGCAAGAGGATCGTGAGCAGGAGGAGCTGGAGCAGCTATACCGTGCCAGTGAAACGCGGAAATTCTATGAGAAGGTAAACCAGTCCCGCAGAGGCTATGTGCCGCAAGCCGACATGTGCAACGACGCGGATGGGAACCTTCTCACGGATGCCAGCGAGGTGGTCGACAGGTGGAAGGAGTACTTCGATGGACACCTGAATGGCGAAACAGCAAACAGAAGCGGAGCAGGAACTGACCTAGAAGCACTACCAGCGGATGACCGAGTACCAGCTCCCGATATATACGAAGTTCTTTGTGAGATCGGGAAGCTGAAAAACAATAAAGCCGCAGGCAAAGATGGACTGCCGAGTGAGATCTTGAAACATGAAAGAGAGGCGCTGGCTAGAGCGCTGCATTGGGTCATTTCCAGGCTTTGGGAGCAGGAAAAACTGCCAGACGAGTGGATGGAGGGAGTTATCTGTCCCATCTACAAGAAGGGCGACAAGCTGGAGTGCCGCAACTACCGCGGCATCTCGCTTATCAATGTCGCCTACAAAATACTCTCACAGATCCTGTTCCGTCGTCTATCACCTTTAACCAGGAGGTTCGTGGGTCAGTACCAAGCGGGTTTCATGCCACCACGGACCAGATCTTCTCACTCCGACAGATCTTACAGAAATGTCGCGAGGACAACGTGCCCACACATCACATCTTCATTGACTTCACGGCGGCCTATGATACAGTCGATCGAGAACAGCTATGGCAGATCATGCACGACAACGGATTTTCGGATAAACTGACTCGATTGATCAGAGCTACCATGGCGCAAGTGATGTGCTACGTGCGTGTTTCGGGGATACTCTCGAGTCCCTTTGAATCGCGCAGAGAGTTAAGACAAGGTGATGGACTTTCCTGTTTAACATCGCCCTTAAGGGTGTGATCCGAAGGGCGGGCATCGACACGAGGGGCACAATTTTCACAAGGTCTGTTCAGCTTCTGGGCTTCGCGGATGACTTCGACATCATATCACGTAACTTTGCGACGGCGGAGGAAACTTACGCCCGACTGAAAGCCGAAGCTAGACCGGTAGTCCTCTACGGGATCGAGACGACAACGCTTCTCGCGGAGGACCTTAACACTCTTGGAGTTTTTGAACGGCACCTTCGGACGGACTATCAACGGTGGAGTACAGACGGACGACGGAGAATGGCGACGGGGCATGAACCACGAACTGCACGCGCTGCTTGGAGAGAATCCCATTGCACACTTGGCGAAAGTTAATAGGTTGCGGTCATGTCGTAAGGATGCCGGACGGCAACCCTGTGAAATCACTTCTCTTCAGCAATCCTGCCGGCACCAGAAATAGAGGGGCGCATGCACGATGGCTCGACCAGATCGAAGAAGACTTGCGGGTGATGAGACGCCTGGGGAATTGGCGAAACACAGCCCAAAACCGAGCAACATGGCGACAAATTCTTGATACAGCACGAGCCACCACGGCTCTCGTCTGATCAAAAAGGTAAGTAAGGCATGAAAACCACCGTACAACCACGCAAGGATATGTAATGTCTTCTATAAAAGGGGCGCATATCCGATGTCCGTATGTTTTATTTTTTTTGTGAAGACATTAACACAATTAGTATTTCTATAAGGATTTCCCACTAGAAAATTCGATATATTTTAAACTAAACAGGTGGCATTTTCTCTTAATAATGTATATAATAATCACGCAGAGACAAAACGCCCAAAATACCAACATACATAAGACATACGTAACACTCAGGAAGAACCCAAGTAACCAAAAGATCGCTTGTAAACTTTTCTCCAAATAAGCAACGCGAAATCCGCAGCAAAACACAAGAGAAATAAAAAAAGCTTCTTAAGATTGGTTATATTGGAATATAAAAAAACGTATTCAATTTGAGTCGACTGTAATTGCTTCAGTTGGAGTAGATTATCCCAAGCGCCAATCGTGTCACAATCGATTTGCTCGTTATCAGCACTTTAAACCAGATCGTCGAAATTTGCCAAAGCGTCCGTTTCGGCATGTCCGGCATAATCGATTGCGCAAGACGAAATGTTGGAGATGTGGTAACGAATCAAAAGATTGTCTATCACATCGATTTAACATTGCCTTTGGGCCAAATTTTTGCAAATGTTTTTAAAATTGCGGCAGGTAGATGATTAGTTTTTGCCAAATTTATTGTTTTGCTCGAATGCCAAACAATTAATCTGCTTCATATTGCCACTTTATGCTTTATGCAATATGGGTAATGAGCGGTAACTTTTGTTTATCTTAATGTCGAAGTGTTCGTAGAATAAATTTTGGAATAGTCTGATATGATCTTCCAGTGCAGCAAGTATGAAGTCCAGAATTATAGGCGACATTATTATGCGAGTAATATCGTTCAAGTGGTTTACCATTAGCAAATATTTAGAGAGTTGAATGACAGAACAGAAAAGAAAAAGCTTTTAATAATAATACATTTTGTGAAACTGTTTGTTTTAGTTCATGTTTCTGTGGCTGTGAAGCTTAGACACGGTTTACTCAGAGTCTCTGTGTATATAGAGTCGCGCGAAGAGAAAATCTATCGTTTCGGCAACACAGTTTTTGTGCCGTTTGTTGCCAAGAACTATACAGTTCTGTTTTTCACCATGCATAAGCGAATATCATTTTTTGAAATTCTTCACAAGGTACACAGTTTTGAAAGATTACAGGGTAATGTTTCGTTAAATTTGAGTGAACCAGTGTACAGGTTTAATGTTGGATTGAAATGTGTAAGTAAAACTTCGGAAAAACACATATTCTTTATTACGCTCAATTACAACACTTTTCATCCACTCCTAACAATATCACCTTGTTTATTTACATTGCTCCATTGGTACCCTCGTTTGACACTGATTTGGTTGTTTTGGTTTCATCTTTGCGGGACTCTTATTATAAACATAGACTCTGGGTTTACTATTTTTTGTCTTTTTAACCGCATGCGAACCCGAAAAAAATAACATTAAAAAAACCTTAAAAGTCGCTGTAATTGTACATAGTTTTACTTTAATTCAACTATGTTTTCCATTGTAAATACATCATTTTAACATTAAATATCATTGTCCACAACAATAAAAAACATTGTTTTTGCCTTTTGTACCATGAAAAAGGGGGTTGTTATGTATCTTAACAGCATTTCTCCAGGCACTTTTCCCATACATTTAGAAGTCACAGACAATGTTTTTAATGGTAAAATAATTGTCGGTGGTAGATTCAACAACAAAAAACATTGTGAAAACATGGTAATAACAAGAAACGTTCGCAAGCTTACAGTAAAAATACCATGTTTTTATGGTTACAACAAAAAAAGTAGGAGGGTGGTATTCCAGACACGACCGCATGACGTTGACTACCGTATTCTTAAAAAAAAAATATTCCATTGAAGCAAATAGTAGAGGGAATTGCAACGCTTCTTTTACAAAACTTCTGAAATAAAATTTCGAGGCACCAAAAGGTACCAGTTGCCTATTATTCTCGTTTACTGGTTAGTCCGTCCAGAATTCCAGCCATTTTAGTATTTTGCAGTAGCCATTTATTACTAACAGCCACCAGCATAACGGGTGAAACCGGCACGAGATGACCGGTACTATTTTGTCTTTCCTCCTTTCAGCTGCTAACACCTAGCGCTGTCGTGAAATTAACATCAACACAAACATGCATTTTTGCAAGTTTGTTTCCGCTAGCAGCAGCATTTTGTAAAACAGAAAATTCAACTAACCGCTTCTATTATAAAACTGCGAGGCACCAAAAGGTGCCAGTTGCCGATTTCTTGTTCACTGGTTTCCGTCCAGAAATACAGCCATTTTAGTATTTTGCAGTAGCCACCAGCATCACGGGTCAAACCGGCACGAGATGACCGTTACTATTTTGTTTTTCCTCCTTTTAGCTGCTAACACCGAGCGTCCGTATGTATCCGGTACGGTTTAGTAATGAAACTGATGGGGTGAAATGTTCGAACGATACGTTTTATACCAAGGCTTCGTCAGATAATTAGAAAGAAGGAGGGGCTACATAGATGATGGAATGGTAGAGACAAAAGTTTCTTGAAAGCTGCGCCGGCCGCTGTCGTAATATTACCACCAACACAAACATGCATTTTTGCAAGGTTTTTTACGCTAGCAGCAGCATTTGGAAAAACAGAACATTCAACTAGCCGCTTCTGTACCAAAATTTCGAGGTACCACAAGGTGCCAGTTGCCGATTATAGTTTCCTGGTTAGTCCGTCCAGAATTCCAGCCATTTAAGTGTTTTGCAGTAGCCATTTACTACTAAAGCCACCAGCATTACGGGTGAAACCGGCACGAGATGACCGGTACTATTTTGTATTTCCTCCTTTCAGCTGCTATCACCTAGCGTCCGCATGTCTTTGGTGCGGTTTTGGAATCAGAATGATGGGGCGCCGGCCGCTGTCGTAAAATTAACACCAACAAAAAGATGCATATTTTCAAGGTTTTTTCCGCTAGCAGCAGCATAAACATCGGAAACAGAAAGTGACAACAACAATAACAACAAAGTCAGATCGATTGTATCCGTTAGTGTCGACTGTGCTTGGGAAGAGAGGTAGTGATTGGCTGCGCGGTATGTTTTAGACAATCGATATTAATTACCAATTTTTCAATAGTGTATCTCAAACAATAGTTTGTTTTTGTTACATAAATTTAACCGTAAAAGAATTTCCGATCGATTGATGCCAAAACCTCGAAAACCTGATTATAGATGACTGCAAAATAAGCGCTCAAAACCTGACCACTTTTCTCTGGTTTTCCCTGGTTGTATTACTAGATTTTCAAATTCAGGGGCCTAACTTCGATATAGACGTTAGTCAACGTCAAAATATTGTCCATTTTCTGTTCTCACCACAATATACATCGTAAATTTTTTTTCGGGAAGGCTTTAATATGGTGATTTATTAGTTTTCTATCAATTTGTCAAAGGAATAATACCCTCGGCAAGGTCGTGCGTAACATCTTTTCATCACATCTTTTCCGTAATTTTCGTAATTATGAATTTTCGTAGTTTTTTTTCAGATGTTTGGAGTAAAGTGAAGTGTTCGGGTATATTGATTATTGGCCAAGGTGTATTTAAAGATGTATTTTGTGTGTCGTGGATGCAAATATAGTGAGTATTACCACATACATAAGACATACGTAACACTCAGGAAGAAATCTTCCAAAAAAGTTGGTACAAAATGAACTATTCGAAAGTACCAACCTCTGTAAAAAAAAACTCTGTTTGAGTAATTTATGGAGGTTGTGTACCTGCACAGCCCTGCATTTGTCTCGTTCCCACTACATCCCTGTCACGAACGTCATTCCCATACATTTTGCTTGAAGCCGTTTTTCTCTGGCTCTCTGGCTCGATTATACGTCAAAAGGCTGTCAGTGCTTGCGAAACAGCCGAAAAGCTCCGTCCATGCGAGATCAACTGTTGCTGCAAGTTGTGTGTAGGAATGCAAAAAGCGAAGAACGACTGTTTTGTTTTGAATGTTCTATGGATTTTGTGCAGGACATAAATGGTCATGTTCAAACATGTTTCAACACGTTCTGAATAGCCCCACTTTCAATATAGTTAGAAGCACGAAAAAAATCTGTACTGTAACACATACGGCTTATGATCATATTTTCAACACTAGCGTCATCATCATCGGTGGCGGCTTCAGGAAACAGTTGCCATGACATCGGTCTGGTTCCCACTCGAAAAATGCAGCATTGATTTTGTAAACAACTTTTTGACAGTTTCGTAAGGGATTTTGTTGAGGGCTCGAGTAGAGCCGCGATGAAGAAAATTCATTCCGTTCATTTTCGTCGAGCACTTCAGACTGGTGTTAATACCGGGTGATGTGGGGCAAAGAGTACCAAAAAATTGTCAGTGTTACGTATGTCTAAGTATGTGGTGTTACGCTGTTGGCAGCTGGGAACGTAGATAATCTCTAAATTAGTACCTAGTTGGTAGTACGTTTTGCTCAGTTTCTAGTGGACCGATCTGGCTGAATTTTAGAGAAAATTTAGTTTTTTTCATGAGAAATCATCTTTCTCCATTAATTTAACACGGTACAAAATTCGACACCATTTCAATCACATCCGTTTTAGACCAAAAGTAATCCACATATCCGTTTTAGCAAAAATCACAAATACTGAAATTTTAAAATATTGCATTTTGGCATTTAGATTAACCACTATTACACAAGGCTCAAGAACATACATAAGACATACGTAACACTCAGGAAGAAATTTTCCAAAAAAGTTGGTACAAAATGAACTACTTGAAAGGTACCACACCCTGAATTAAATCACTGTTTGAGTTGTTTTTGAAGGCAGTGTACCTGCGCACCCCTGCATTTGTCTCGTTCCTTCTCGAAAAATGCTGTATTGATTTTGTAAATATCTTATTGACAGTTCCTTATGGGATTTTCTTTGGGGCTCGATAAGGCCGAGAAAAAGAAAATTCATTCCTTTCATTATTTATCGAGCAGTTTGACAGGGCGAGGTACGGAGTACTATGGGGCAACGTGTACCAGAAAAAAAAAGCCAGTGTTACGTATGTCTTATGTATGTGGCTCAAGCATTATAGGACGGTTTTCTTTGTTATATTTTCATCCTGAAAAAGTTTTTTCTTACGTGGTCCAAATATGAATCTGGAACGCATTACCAGCTAAAAAAATTTCTACTCTATCACATGGAAATACAGTATTTTTATTCAATTTCCTTATTCCCCATTATAGAACTTATTAAAAGATTAACTGGAAATTCCTGTCCTGGATTTTAGATTTTTGATTTTCCATAGCACCACGCGATAGTTTGTGTCTACGCATTCGCACGACAGTTTTTCCTGTGTAATCAGCATTTAGCCTCCCCTCGTCGTGCTGCTCGACTCCGTTGTGAAATCAACCACCGAGCGAGAGAAGAAAATGTTTTGACAGTTCCAATCCCCGCTCCAGGGCTAACGTCAACGCACACCGCAAGCAGCAGCAGAAGCAGCCCGAAGCGAAAGAACAAAAGGTATCGTTAAACTTTTTCATCGCAAGATCGCTGTTCCGAATAAAAACGCTACAAGGACGAATTGCCGGAAAGCGAAAAAAATCTGGTACAGCTAAACTAGTTAGTAGTTTTTCTCACAATTCAAAGTACGAATCATGGCCAGCACATCCCCGACAGCTCTCGACAATTGGGTTAAAAAGGCAGAAGACCAGGAGATCTCTAGTTTAGTAAGTTTTTTTTTTGTTGCTTCGAGCTTGCCCAAACATCCTCTAACCTATTTTCAAAATTATCTCGTGAATTATGACGTATTTTCTAAAATTAGGTAAACGAACTGAGTCTTTCCAAGGACACCGCACCGAAGGAAGGTGCTCCCACTGGTAGTTCCGCCGATACAGCCACGAATGCGGATAAAACTGTACAACCAACGGCAGCGGAAGATTCCGCTCGTACTTTTAGCACTGCCGCCGACCTGTTGGAGAATCTAGCATCGGATAACGGGAAACCACCTTGCAGTGAGGATGGAGATTCAGTTTCCTCTGCCGATAAGGCAGAAGCATTTAAGTGAGTTTTAATAACATATTTATAACATAACGAGTGTAACGGAATTTCACCCACAGCCCAGCGGACGCAAGTTTGTTGATGAAAATCATTCGAAAAGGTCTAGTCGAGTCGAAGCTTGACCTCGAAGTTCAACGAAAGGATCCTTCCTCTCCGTTGTATTCCGTAAAAACATTCGAAGCATTGCATTTAAAGCCGGAGCTTTTGCAGGGTGTGTATGCGATGGGTTTCAACGCACCGTCTAAGATTCAGGAGACAGCATTGCCAACCCTGCTGGCAGACCCTCCGCAAAACATGATTGCCCAGAGTCAATCAGGGACAGGAAAAACGGCAGCTTTCGTGCTGGCTATGCTTAGCCGAGTTAATCCACTGAAGAACTATCCCCAGGTCATATGTTTATCACCGACGTATGAGCTGGCAATCCAGACCGGCGAGGTGGCAGCCAAAATGGCAAAGTTTTGTCCGGAAATCAAACTTCGCTATGCTGTCCGAGGCGAGGAGATTGCGAAAGGAGCGAAACTGATCGATCACATCATCATCGGAACGCCCGGCAAACTGATGGACTGGGGTATCAAGTTTCGGGCATTTGATCTGAAGAAAATTTCCGTTTTCGTGCTGGACGAGGCGGACGTCATGATTGCCACCCAGGGTCACCAGGATCAGTGCATCCGGATACATAAGCAGCTCTCTTCGTCCTGCCAGATGATGTTCTTTTCGGCGACGTACGAGCGAGAGGTGATGGAGTTTGCCGAATACATCGTGCCGAATCCGATCGTTATTCGTCTGGCCCGGGAGCAGGAGTCACTGGATAATATCAAACAGTACTACGTCAAGTGTCGTAACCAGGATGAGAAGTACCAGGCCATCTCGAACATTTACGGGGTGATCACCGTGGGGCAGGCGATCATTTTTTGTCATGTGAGTATTGAGAAAATTGAATTGTGTTTGTTTGGTTTATCACATTCTAGGAAGTTTTGATTGGTAGTTAGAAAGGAGCTTTGTCAGAATTGTTGATATGAATTATGATAATCACTGTATAGTGTTACAATTTAATAATATTTCTGAATAATGTCGTGTAACAGTTTTGGGTAATAACCAGAAACATTTTCACATCAACAGTTGAAAATGTCGAATTTCTCCACTTTGGGGAACAATTGTTTCAACAAATGAAATCTGAAATTCGTTGTTTAACTTTCAGCCGTTAGTAATGCTTTTGACTGTAATGAGAAGCAGAAAGACAAAAAAATATTGAAAAAAGAATATTTTTTACAAGACAAGAACTAAAAATCAACGGAAAGGGTTGCAAAGAGAGCAGTGATCAAAGACTTCATCGTTGGTCTTGTACTGAACACCAGCACTCACACTAGTTTTGATCCTATAAACGGAACTTGAACAAAAACTTCAGTGTAGGGTGGAAGACGACACACACACACCAGCGACCATTTCCTAATAATAATAAGCCTTGCTGAGAATGCACGAACGGCAACTATATTCACGAGTTCATCCCCAGGGACGAATCACTATCGGCAGAAAATTTCAGCGAAATGATTATATGAGCTGCCCAAACGTGCAGTACCTTGGTGAAATGATGAAGTCAAGGAAATAATTGGACCTGAAAAAACTTCGCATCCTGAAGCGGTACTACCAGGACGACGCTTGCTAGCAGCAAGCCCCAGAATATTTTCAAAAGGCTCAAAACGAACTTAGAAATGTTGTGAGCAACGCAAAGAAAAAGTCATGGGACGTCTTTGTAGCAATCATAAACATCGAGCGGGAAAATGGGGCGTAAATTATGGAGCTTTATGCGAAAAAAAGTACAGCCAAAATCAAGGTCATCGAGGATCCAAATCTAGTAGCCCTAAACCCCTTAAACTATTTCCAAGCAGTCAACTCTTCATCGCGATCTTTGAATGTAGCTAATTCCTGCCCTCAGTTGAACAACTAGTGGAAAATATAGATATTAACGATGACTTTTCAACAAAAGAATTATTCTGGGCACTGAATGAAACAATAAATACAGTTTGAAGATCTGGTGACATTCCAGTTCAGTTGGAAGAAGAGGTTATTGTATTCAAAACCAGGCAAACAAAGCAAAATTCTGGACAATATAGTAGAGAGATTAGTAACGAGAAGGCTGATAGAAACCTTGAAACGAAATAATTCGCTGAATGAGCATCAATTCACTTTTTATATAGTAAGAGGAACCGATGTATATTTTGCAGCTTTGGAAACGAAAATTAGTTGACAACAGCGAACACAGCAAAGTCCTAATGGTGGTTCTTGTGGACACTGCCTTCAAAGGGATTCTTAGGTGGATACGCTTATTTGTGTATGCTGAGTGCTGCAAATTTTCGACACTGCAAACGAAAGTGACAAAAACCGCATTTTTACTGTCTCAAGTTGAAACGACCTTTACGTCAGCAGCGTCAATTTTAAATGAAAGTTCGGTCATTGAAAGATATGTCTGATTCAATATCGAAATTATTCAATTTGAGCCAATTCATTGCATCTACATTTCCAACCGTATAAACATCGCTAAAGAAACACAGCGTGTACAAAATCACAGAAATGCTGCTATCACTGTCAACTGATTGGAGCCGAAAGTCTCTTTCATTCTCAGCTCGTTCGTTGAAAGTTGAAATTCAAAGATTCAATTCAATTTCAACTGGAAATCCTTTCATGATAGTGAAGGTTTGCAGCACTGATGCTGACGACATACTAGGCCGTATGAATAAACGAGTTACTCTGCTTCTCCCATAAGATTTGCACGGGATGAGTAAAGCAAACGCTTTTATTCATACGGCCTACTAGTATCTGATTGCTAATCGAAAAAAAACCGTTTCACGAAAATAAGTTAGTAGGCAATAAGCTCACATGATGGCGCATGAGTGTAACGTTTCGAATAAGGACGAAGATTTTTCAGAATTTTTTTTTTGGAGAGGCACGTTTGTTTGTCTGTGCTTTTAGCATCAAGAGATTCAGTAAATCAGTACTCACAGTGCTCCGGAAGAATTTCCTCATTGCCGGAAATCCGCTTGTTCGGAGATATGTTCCGAATTTCTGGAGTTTTATGAATATTTGAACAGAATCTTACAATTATTGGTTCAAAGTTCATAAAATTACCTCCGCAGGCCATTTTTTATGGTGATATGTGCCCAAAACATTCTGTGCCGAACACGCATCAGTATCGGATGTGTTTGGTGATCGCTCCGATAGAATATAAAACAAAAGACGCGCGAGCAAGTGTTGGCATTGTTTGCCTGGTCGAGTGAAGGTTCAAGGTCGCCCGCCTTTGTGCAACTGTTTCGCATCGTGGCTGTTTGCTGGTGCGTAAGTAGATTTGGCTGCTAAGTGATTTGTGCTACAGCAGTGGACGAGAATCTCAACACAAAGGAGGAAAAAGAAGAAGCCAACCGTTGACAGCGAGTTGTGTCGCTGTGCTGAGTGATCACACACCCGGCTCGCTGCTGGTGGCTGTT
This sequence comes from Wyeomyia smithii, assembly GCF_029784165.1. Taxonomy (NCBI): domain Eukaryota; kingdom Metazoa; phylum Arthropoda; class Insecta; order Diptera; family Culicidae; genus Wyeomyia; species Wyeomyia smithii. Next base: position 179,527,641 of record NC_073694.1, read on the forward strand.
TGGAGCTGTTGTATTGGTGCTGCTGGCTGTAACGGCTGCAGCTTCGACCGTTCGGACAACCAACCCTGCTGAAAGGAGAAGTAAAGAGGTACGTTTTCTGTCGGCGCTAGTGCGCTAGATTTAGCGCGATGGATGTAGATCTCTCGCCTCCCGTGCCACCATCCCCGAACCCCTCCGACCCTGTCCCTCCTGCCAACCCTTCCTCTGTTAATTCTCCAGTCCCCCCTCGCCCCAGGCTTTACCCGGACGGATCTCAGGGCAGCTTTACTGTTTTCTTTCGGCCAAAAGCAGGACCGAAATCGAAACCGTTAAACATCCTGCAGATTTCGAAAGACCTGACGGAGGGGTACAAGGCCGTGACCGAAATCTCCAAGGTCAGACCCAACAAGCTCCGTGTCGTGGTCAGCGACCTGGAACAGGCCAACGCTATTGCTTGCTCCGAGCTTTTCACACGCGAGTATCGCGTTTCTATACCCGCACGAGACGTGGAGATCGACGGTGTCATAACCGATTCGAGTCTGTCGGTCGAGTGTATCTTGGCAAGCGGTTTTGGCTGCTTCAAAAATGCTTTGTGTCACGACGTAAAAGTAAAGATCATAGATTGCAAGCAATTGCGGTCTGTGTCTCTTGTCAACGGCACAAAAGTGTACACTCCGTCAGACTCGTTTCGTGTTACGTTTGCCGGATCTGCTCTCCCTAGCCACGTCTCGATCGATCGGGTTCGTCTGCCTGTGCGATTGTATGTACCCCGTGTTATGAATTGCACCAATTGCAAGCAGCTAGGCCACACAGCCGCCTACTGCTGCAATGAGGCACGATGTAGCAAGTGTGGAGAAACTCATGCGGACGATTCTTGCAGTGTAAATGCTGAAAAATGTATTCACCGCGAGGAAAATCAGCAGGAGCTCTCCACATGCCCGGTGTACATGCAGCGCAGAGATAAAATCAAGCGGTCACTTAAGGAGCGTTCAAAGCGATCTTACGCTGAGATGCTGAAGAAGACCGTGACCACTTCTACCATAACATCGAACCCCTTTGATCTGTTGTCCTCTGATGGAACCGATTCTGACGATTCACCAGCGGGAACAACTTATGCCAATCCTGGGGCGTCTAGAAAGAGGAAAAATATTTCCTCTCCTAAACTTCCCCGAAAAGGTCCTAAGATTTCCCAAAGTGAAATGAAAGTTACAAACAAACCAAACAGTGCTGCGGAAAAACCGAAGCAAACTCCTCCTGGGCTTACAAATTTAAAGTCCCAGAAGGAGTTCCCAGCACTGCCAGGAACATCTAAAACCCCAGTTGTTCCTTTTGCACTCCCAGTTGATGAAACAAACTCTGGATTAGTGAAATTTTCTGACATTGTGGACTGGATTTTTGAAACTTTCAATGTACCCGATCCAATTAAAATTTTTCTTACAGCATTCCTCCCAACAGTTAGATCATTTTTGAAGCAGTTGACTGCCCAATGGCCCCTCCTTGCAGCGATTGTATCCTTCGATGCCTAATTCATCTGCGTATACGAAGGATTCTATCTCTGTCTTACAGTGGAATTGTAGAAGTATTTTACCAAAAATTGATTCATTTAAAGTTTTAATAAATAGAAACAAATGCGATGCATTTTCCCTTTGTGAAACTTGGCTTACTTCAAATATTGATCTCAATTTCCATGATTTTAATATTATTCGCCTTGATCGAGACACCCCATATGGAGGAGTACTTTTGGGGATTAAAAAGTGCTATTCTTTCTATCGTATTAACCTCCCCTCGATTCCAGGCATCGAAGTTGTCGCATGTCAAATGACAATACAAGGTAAAGAGCTTTGTATTGCCTCAATATATATTCCTCCCAGAGCACAGGTTGGGCAACGGTTGCTCTTTGATTTAATAGAACTTCTTCCCTCGCCACGTTTGATTTTGGGAGACTTCAACTCTCATGGTGTGGCTTGGGGTTCCCCCTACAATGATAACCGCTCCTCTTTAATCTATAACCTTTGCGATGACTTCGACATGACTATTTTGAACAACGGTGAAATGACACGTATCCCGAAACCTCCAGCGCGCCCAAGCGCTTTGGATCTATCCTTATGTTCGACGTCGCTACGGTTGGATTGCACATGGAAGGTAATCCTCGATCCTCACGGTAGCGACCATCTGCCTATTCTTATTTCAATTACTAACGGTTCAACTCGCATGCGACCAATTGACATTCCGTATGACCTCACACGGAATGTCGATTGGAAGTTATACGAGGAAATGATTTCAAAAGCGGTCGAGTCGATTCAACATCACCCACCACTTGAAGAATACAACCTCCTCGCGGGCTTAATCCTCGACGCCGCGTTGCAAGCCCAAACGAAGAAATATCCCGGCGTAACGATCAAGAGCGGCCTCCAACTCCGTGGTGGGACAAAGAGTGCTCCGATGTCTACACGCAAAGATCCGACGCGTTTTTGGCCTTCCAGAAGGGAGGTATACCCGACGACTATATACGGTATTCGGAGCTTAATACCAAGCTTGAAAGCCTGGCTAAAGCAAAGAAACGCGGATATTGGCGTCGGTTCGTGAACGAGACATCGATGAGCACTCTTTGGAACACAGCCCGAAGAATGCGGAATCGCGTAACGGTCAACGAAAGCGAGGAGTCTTCAAGTCGGTGGATATTTGATTTTGCCAGGAAAGTATGTCCGGACTCTGTTCCTGCGCAAAACTTTGTTCGCGATACGTCTCCGGGTCACGACGCGATAGAATCGCCTTTTACGATGGCAGAATTTTCAGTTGCCCTCCTGTCCTGTAACAATAACGCGCCTGGGTTAGATAGAATCAAATTCAACTTGTTTAAGAATCTACCCGGCAATGCCAAGAGGCGCTTGTTGAACTTGTTCAATGAGTTCCTGGAGCAAAACATTGTACCGCAGGATTGGAGGCAAGTGAAGGTGATCGCCATCCAAAAACCAGGGAAACCAGCTTCTGATCACAACTCTTATAGGCCGATTGCAATGCTATCCTGTATCCGGAAATTGATGGAAAAAATGATACTCCGTCGCTTAGACCACTGGGTCGAATCAAATGGCCTACTATCAGATACTCAATTTGGCTTCCGCCGTGCCAAAGGGACGAATGATTGTCTTGCGTTGCTTTCAACAGATATTCAGCTGGCGTATGCTCGCAAAGAACAAATGGCGTCTGCGTTCTTGGACATTAAGGGGGCTTTTGATTCCGTTTCTATTGACATTCTTTCGGGTAAACTTCACCGACAAGGATTTTCTCCAATTTTGAACAATTTTTTGCACAATTTGCTGCCCGAAAAGCACATGCATTTTACGCACGGCGATTTGGCAACTTTTCGCATAAGCTACATGGGTCTTCCCCAGGGCTCATGTTTAAGCCCCCTCTTTTACAACTTTTATGTAAATGACATCGACGAATGTCTGGCAAATTCATGCACGATAAGACAACTTGCAGACGACAGTGTAATCTCTGTTACAGGAGCCAAAGCTGCCGATTTGCAAGGACCATTGCAAGATTCCTTGGACAATTTGTCTGCTTGGGCTCTACAGCTAGGTATCGAATTCTCTCCGGAGAAGACTGAGATAGTAGTTTTTTCTAGGAAGCATGAACCTGCTCAGCTTCAAACACAATTAATGGGTAAAACGATTTCTCAGGTTTTGGTACACAAATATCTTGGTGTCTGGTTTGACTCTAAAAGCACCTGGGGTTGTCACGTTAGGTATCTGATGAAAAAATGTCAACAAAGAGTGAATTTTCTTCGTACAATAACCGGACAATGGTGGGGAGCCCACCCAGGAGACCTTGTAAGGCTTTACCAAACAACGATATTGTCTGTCATTGAGTACGGGTGTTTCTGCTTCCGCTCCGCAGCAAACACACATTTGATCAAACTGGAGCGAATACAATATCGTTGTTTGCGTATCGCCTTGGGTTGCATGCAATCGACCCATACGATGAGTTTGGAGGTCTTAGCTGGAGTACTACCATTGAAAACCCGCTTTTGGAGCCTGTCTTCTCGCATTCTTATCAAATGTGAGGTCTTGAACCGTCCTGTGATTGAAAATTTTGAAAGGTTAATCGAACTTAATTCTCAAACCCGTTTTATGACATTGTATTTCAATCACATGTCCCATAATATTAACCCTTCTTCGAATATTCCAAATCGTGTCGACTCATCAAATACTTCTGATTCTACTGTGTTTTTCGATACATCCATGATAGAAGAAACTCGTGGAATTCCGGATCATTTACGCGTGCAGCAGATCCCCAAATTTTTTTCCAATAAATATCGAAACATCAACTGCGACAATATGTTCTACACTGACGGATCACTTCTTGATGGGTCCACTGGCTTCGGTATTTTCAATAACAATTTAACCGTCTCCCATAAGCTTGATAATCCTGCTTCTGTTTACGTCGCAGAATTGGCTGCAATTCAGTACACCCTAGGGATTATCGAAAAAATGCCCACGGACCATTATTTCATCTTTACGGACAGTCTCAGTTCCATTGAGGCTCTCCGATCGATGAAAGATGTTAAGCACTCTCCGTATTTCCTGGGGAAAATACGGGAACATCTGAGTGCTTTATCCGAAAAAATCGTATCAGATTACCTTAGCGTGGGTCCCTTCTCACTGCTCGATACCGGGTAATGAGGAAGCGGACTCTTTGGCTAAGGTGGGCGCAACAAACGGTGGAATTTATGAAAGACCAATTGCCTTTAATGAATTTTTCTCATTTGTACGTCAGATAACGATCATCAGTTGGCAAAATGCTTGGCCCAGAGGGGAACTGGGAAGGTGGTTACATTCCACAATCCCCAAGGTGTCGACGAACCCGTGGTTCAAGGGGTTGGATGTAGGTCGGGATTTCATTTGCGTGATGTCCCGGCTTATGTCCAATCACTATAGATTTGACGCGCATCTCCGTCATGTTGGGCTCGGGGAAAGTGGTATCTGTGCCTGTGGTGATGCCCTGTACACCGTGACGCCAGGTCTAAATTAATAGCTTCCCTGCAGGCCGAAAGTAGGCAGCCGGCTGTTCCTGTTCGTTATGTCTTGGCGAGCCGTGACCTATCCTACATGTCCCTTATATACGTTTACCTGAAATCCATCCACGCCCCAGTTTAGTCCTACCCCCTTCCGCCTGCATCCAGCCTAACGACAAGAACACGTTAAGACCCCGGATCCGGAAACAGCAATCAGACCCGCACGATACTCTCAAGGCCCGAGGGAGACAACCCAATATGCCAGTCCGTAATATCTTGGCCCAGCAGCGGAACATGTGCTTACCTATGGCAATGAAAACCATCATACAGTAAACCAGTGCTTTTAATGCAAAATATTATAGCTTTAAGTTACATTTAGTTTCAGCTCGTAGTCGGCAGCGAGGATAAAAAATTTGCTTTTAGTTATTAAGATACTTTAGAAAGTAAGCTACCAGATATAATTGGCGCCGTTAAACATTAAATTGTATTTGTGCCGTGTCAAATAAATTATAGATGAACAAAAAAAAAGAAATGTGCCCAAAACGGGGATTCTAGTGACCATAGAAACAATTAAATGACACAACCTCAGATACCATCCAATATGGGTATTTTCAGAACCTGAATGATATTTAGGGACCGAGAAACGACCCAGGACACCATTTTGGATTTCAAAATGGTGGCTTCCGGTATATGGAAGAGAATCAAAGTTTGTATTTGTTTTTGTATGATGATCAAAGCACAAGTCGGACGAGAGGAGTTCATTCGTCCCGTTATAGGTAGGGAAAGCCTTCACTCTACCACCAACGACAACGACTTGAGGTTAGTGAACTTCGCCGCGGCCAGGGGAATGGCCATCTGTAGTATCCATTTTGCACGTCTGAACACACGGAAGCACACCTGGAAACACCCCAATGGAGAGGCCTGCTCCCAGATCGACCACATGCTGATCGACGGCCGGCACTTTTCAGACATCATAGATGTGCGGTTCTTGCGAGGGGCAAATATCGACTCGGATCACTATCTCGTGGTAGGCAAGATTCGCGCCCGGTTGTCCAATGTATTTAAATCGAGATCGGCGAGGAAGATACATCTAGACATCCAGAGGTTATCAGCGGAAGGAGTTGCTGCAGAGTATACTCGGAAAGTTGATAGACGGATCGGTGAACCAACTGGAGTGGACCTGAACGAGCAGTGGAAGCACATCCATGATGCGATCAGCGAAACAGCACGAGAAGTGAAAGGCATGACAACGGGAACCACGCGTAGTGGGTGGTTCGATGCCGAGTGGCGGAGGAGAAGAACAGAGCCTACGCCAACACGCTAATCGTGTAACGCGTCACATGCGGGAGAAATACCGGGAGGCAAGAGCTGCCGAAAAGAGGCTTCATCGTCGTAAGAAACGTGAGCACTGCGATCGCGTCCTCGCGGAGGCGGAGAATTGCTTCACCAGGCACGACACGAGGAGCTTCTATGGAACGATCAACAGAATCAGGACCGTGCCAGTACTTGCCATGTGCAATGACAGGGAGGGGAACCTGATTACCGATAAATCGCAGGTGGCAAGGCGTTGGAAGTAACATTTTGAAGTGGTGTTGAACGGTGAGGAAGGTAAGAGAGTCGTCGAGGGGAACAGGATAGAAATTGGGGAGGACGGACAAGCTGTGGACCTACCAACATTGGACGAGGTGAAGAATGCTTGCAAAGAGCTAAAGAACCACAAAGCCGCTGGGAAGGACGGCTTTCCGGCCGAACTCAAAGTTGGGAGCGAGCGGCTGTGTAGTGCAATTCACCAGATTATCCTAAGGGTATGGTCTAAGGAACAACTACCTACGGACTGGTTGGAAGGACTCATATGCCCTATCTACAAGAAGGGACATAGGCTCGACTGTAGTAATTATAGAGGCATAACCCTCCTCAATTCCGCTTACATAATTCTCTCCCGTATCCTGTTCCAGAGACTGGGGCAGGAAGCCTTTGTTGGAGAATACCAATGCGGTTTTCGAGTGGGGCGATCTACAACGGACCAGATGTTTACCCTGAGACAGATTCTCGACAAGTTTAGAGAACACAACTTGCAGACGCATCATCTGTTCATAGACTTTAAGGTGGCGTACGACACAGTGAAACGCAACGAGCTTTGGCGAATACTGCTAGAACATGGTTTCCCAACAAAACTAATTAAACTGGTACGTGCGACGCTTGACGGTTTCACATCATGCGTCAGGACAGCGGAAGAATTTTCGGACGCGTTTGTGACGTTGGATGGTCTGAAGCAAGGTGACGGGCTCTCGAACTTGCTGTTCAACATAGCTTTGGAAGGTGCAATACGAAGGGCAGGTGTGCAGAGGCACCATCATCACTAAGTCCCACATGCTTCTGGGTTCTGCGGACGACATTGATATAATTGGTGTTAACCGTAGTGCAGTTGAGGAGGCTTTTACGGCTCTCAAAAAGGAAGTTGCGAGAATTGGACTCACCAAATACATTGCCAAAACGAAGTACATGGTGGCTGGCAGAGAGCGTGGTAGTTCTACGGGTGTTGTTGCTGCGGTGGAGATGGATGGGGATACTTTCGAAGTGGTCGACGAATTTGTTTATCTTGGTACTCTCGTGACAGGTGACAACGAGGTGAGCCGCGAGGTGAAGAGGCGGATTGCGGCGGCGAATATGGCTTATTAGGGATTGCAAAGCCAGCTTAGGTCCCGTAGCCTACAGATCCGTACGAAATTTACGTGCTATAGGACTGATCCTCCCGGTGGCGGTCTACGGACATGAATCGTCTGGAAGGAGGCAGATCGACGAGCGCTCAGGGTCTTCGAGCGTAGAATCCTGCGATCAATACTCGGAGGCAAACTAGAGAATAAGGTGTGGTGCAGGCGCATGAATCACGAGCTGTACGGTGTATACAAACACGAGTTTTGTGGAGACGCATTCTAGGATTTTAACGATCTGTCGCCATAAAAGTAAAAGTAAGTAAGATGATTAAAATCGTTTTAAAATAATCTACGCTTAACAACTTGTTGCCTAAACTTATTCGACGGCACACCAAAGACGTGAAGGTCTTTCACCTTAAGGAACGTACGAATGCAGGAGCCTAGAGGCGATGAAAACTAGGTTGTAGCTAACTAGTAGACCTTAGGCTGTACGGAAGTTTACCAGTGACAAAAGTTTCGGCGAGTCGATTAAACCATTAATAGTTTTAGCTACAAAAAGCCCTTGCTCAATTTTGCCTGCGTCGATCAGGAATGTCCAGTCCAAGCAGACGACAGCGATAAGGAGGCAGGTTAATCGGGTCCCGCCAAGGTAGGTTTCTCAATGTAAAACGGATGAACCTCTTCTGCACACGTTCGATATGAATGGTCCATACCAGTTGATTAAGGCACCATAGCATGCCATGCCTGCGTATTTGAATATAGGCCGTACCAACGAGCAATACAATGCTTTTAAACAGTAAGGGTCGTTAAAATCACGAGCAATTTGAGAGATGATGCCAAGCTGACGTGTGGCTTTAGCAATGATGTTCGAGCGATGCAAATTAAAAGAGAATTTCGAATCCCCTAAAACTCCAAGGTCGTTAATATGGTCCACTCTCTCAAGTTTCTGATCGTTGAAATGAGTCAGAGACTATTGGATTCAACTTGCTATGGAAAGTTAGAACGCGGTATTTGGAAACACTCAGAAGTAACCAGTTTTCACGGCACCAGCCTACAAATATGTCCAAGAACTTTTGCAAACGGTATAGTTTCAGGTCGTCAGCATATATCAGTTTTATACCTGCACCTAACAGCAAGGTCACATAATTGAAAAACAATGTAAATAGTAGAGGGCCCATATTGCTTCCCTGTGGGACACCGATGTAATTCGAAAATAAATGGTCCCTTTACGGCCTTCCGAGGCGGCTTTTCCCAGCCATATACTTAATATATATTCATTAGGACTATAATAATAATAATAATAATAATTGATTAAATAATTAATAATAATATTAACAACCCGATTTCGAAAATACGCATATAAAGCAGTATTTGGTCAATTAGAGCTGTTTTTCAAAAAACCGGTTGTCACCATCTTGAATTTCAAAACGGCGTCTGGAGTTGATTTCCGCATTCCGGGCACCATCCCGAATCTGGAAAAACCTCTTATTGGGTGGTATTCAGCCAATTTTGGTTCTCTTTCAGAAGCCGGAAGTCGCCGGTCGTTTTCAGTTCTCCCGATTCCAAAAGTGCTCATATGAAGTATCAATTGTAATTGTACCAATAATATTGTCCAATATTTATAAAATTCCTCAGTTCCGGAACATGTCCACGAAAAAACAGATCTCCGGGAATGATGAAACACTGGGGGCACCGCTGACACTGATTTCAAAGAAGATAAGATTCAGTTTTAGTGCTAAAAGTATTGAAATCGGATGAAAATTGTCAGAGGTAAAAGAATTTCAATTTGGTGGTACCTGAGTATCCCGTCGGGAATGTAAGGGTGTTTTCTTCGTCGAGCACATAACGGTTAAATAAAGAACAGGAATGAATGACTGCCTCCGCAGGTAGAATTTCTATAAATAACTTTAAAAATGGAAAGAGATAGGTGAGAAAACAGTAAAGGAAAGAGAAGAGGGAGGGTGTGAACCTCAAGCGAATAATTCGCGAACAACATGAAGTCAACTAACAGAAGTTCAAGAGACACACACACAATGGAAAGGAAAGAAAAAGTCTAACAATTCAAATTAATTGGAGGGAATTGTTATAACAAAGGTAAAAGGAAAGTTGAAGGACAAAAAAGCGGAAGAAAGATATAGATAACAGAAAGGTCATGAGAAGAAGGCAAAAAGGGAAAGAAAGATACTTAATGGATAGAGAGTTATATCAAGTTTCTTTATTCCACTGCTTCAGGGCAATTCTACTAAATAAATTTAGGAAATAACGCTTGGGAAAGAGAGCAAAATTAGAAAAGTTATAGATTGAAATGTGGTTCAGGAAGAATATTTTTTAACATTTTTATGCGCATTTTATTTCCAAGCTGAAATTTAGACAGTTGCACAAGCTCTAACATTTTAATCCTTCATTACAGACTCGCAAAACGGCTGGCTGGCTGGCCGGCAAGATGTCCGAAGACCGTCATTCGGTGGCGGTACTATCCGGCGATCTGACAGTGGAGCAGCGACTGGCCGTACTGGATCGATTCCGGGCTGGCTTGGAGAAGGTTTTGATCACGACTAACGTTTTGTCCCGAGGTAAAATTCATACATCAACTGCGAATCTTTTTGGTCCTAAGAATGTTACGTTAACTTCCAACAGGAATCGACGTCGAGCAGGTTACCATTGTCGTTAACTTTGATCTGCCGATGGACCAGCAAGGACGGGCGGATTGTGAAACGTACTTGCATCGAATTGGGCGTACCGGAAGATTCGGTAAGTATGGTATCGAGTGTATGCTTCTCATGTTCTGATTTTTTGATTTTGTACAGGAAAGAACGGAATTGCAATCAACCTGGTGGACAGCGATCGCAGTATGCAGATTTGCCGATCGATCGAAACGCACTTCCAGAAGAAGATTCAACTGCTGGACGCAGAAAATTCGGACGAAATCGAAAAGATCGGGTCGTAAGCTGGAGATTCGGAAAATTACCTTTCCCCTTTTTTTTTAACTAGATTCTTACCAGAGAATGGATTCCAGTCCTCCTGAGGCGTTCTTGTTCTAGTTGTTTTGAACCGGTAGAACCGCATTTTGTTACATACTTGTTTATGACACGGCAAGAAAATGAAAGAAAGAGAATGTTAAGCATATGTTCGGTTAAATTTCTTAACCGAAGTGGCAAGATGAAAAAAAAAAACGAACTATTCAAGCGATTACTATAAGCATACCAGACACAGTCACTCGGACGAACGAAATAAGAAAATTAAATCGGACGGAATAATATAAACATTGCGCTTGCGATACAAAGAATTCGTAGCTTGGTTGGAATCCGAAGCTTCCCGAAGGGCGAGAAAGGTAAGCTTATTTTTGTTTTGTAGTTGGGAAAAGTGATACGGGCAATCAAAACGCTTCGTGTATTTGTCGAAAAAACACTTTTCTTTCTTTAAATCATTATCTTATATTTTTCGTTAACTCACGTTATTGATTCTTAAAATTACAGTTTTCCTTTCCTTGTTTTATTAATTAATATCAAAATGAGTTCTATACTCTTAACATTTTCCATTTTTTTTAATTCATTTTCCAGTTGCTTTTTTTTCTTTTTATAATTTTTGCTGTTATTTTATAATTTATGTAACAGTTTATTTTTTTATTATAACAAACAACATTAGGAATTACTTTTATTTTTATTTCGTTTAAATGCCACAATTGTTCCAAGCGTCCTTACGCCGGTGTGTGTGTATGTGATTCTTTCAACCGGTCGTGAACAATCCGAGTGGTGTGTTTGTGTGTGTGTGTTTCACAGTCGAGTGTAGAAATAAAACTGTCCGAAGACTCCAACTTGTCTCTTAAATCCCCCTAATTAAAGGACGGTTGGAACAATTCCCTTTGTTAGTCTGGATTGCTATTTTTTTTGGTTTTAATCCATCGTATGTGCTGTCGCGGTACCAGCTAAAAACATACTACTTCATCCGATAATCCTCGCCCCGGGGGAAGAAAGCCAACCTCTACGCGTGGGTTTGACTCTTTAGTTTTAGGAGGTATGGAATTGAAATTTTGGGTTTAGCAAACACAAGCGCTTTTTTTTTCAGCGAAAGCTGATACGGTTACTCTTGGGACGGGGACCGGAAGAGACGTCCGAGGCGAGGGTCGGGTTTCGGTTCTCGGGAAGCACTTTTAAATTATGTACTCCACTTGAGCTTGCCTGTCTGTGAGCTACGAGCTGATTTTGGAATCGTTTGAGTTAGTTTTTTTGCAGTTCCATTTTCGGGTTCAGGAGCAATTTGTGTTTGGGTTATACATATAAAAAATTGTTTATAATTTTCTATTTTTTGTTTATTAATTTATTTAGAAACCCGCCGAAATGGGCACCGCAAAAAATATGGAGACACTTTAGAGGTTCCGGAATTAACGTCCGTGTCACCTGCATACGCATGCGTTGCATGAATGTATCGGTTTACTTTTGTGTGTCTTTTTTCCGTCGTTATCTGTGTTTGTCTCAGATTAAATTACAACTCTGTTCATTTCAATGATTTGTTCTTTTTAGTTATGTAAAATTTTCTGTAAGTCATTTTTTTTTTGTTATTTTGTTAGGCAGTGATTATCAACGTGTCGTATACAGTGGCCACTCTTGCTGACGTTTATTGCTCGGACTCAACTACGATTCCAATGCGCGCATTCAAAAACTAGCTCGGCTGTGTTTGTGTGTCTGTATGTGTTTGTTTGTTTCCTTGGGTACGCAACTATGTATTCTCTAATAAAACTGACATTTAAAATACAGAAATCCGGTTTGTTTGCTACTACGTACGGTATTGGTTTTCATTTCCGCCACAAGTTTACAGACAGGATTTCTGTGATCATCCTGTTTGCTTCCTGTTTTTTTTGTTACAAACCTCTGATTTTGCCCCTTCTTCACGTTCGATATAACAAACATCTAATCCTACATTTTTATTACATTTTGACCTTCAACTTAGGTGCTATTTTCCTTGAAGACGTTTCAACTGTTGTTCCTAATGTGAGTGATTGTGTGTACCATGTAACATTCTGTTCTTCGCTCTGTTTCGCATGGATGTTTGGGTGTGTGTGTGTGTGTGAGAGAGAGTTTGTGTGCGAGATATTTTGTCTGTGATCTGTGATGTGTTTCGCGATCGGACATTAATATACGTATTACAGCGGGATTGTATCGGTTTGCTAGTTATTGGTGAGATTGCTGCTTGTTCTGTTGATAGACGAGCACTAGTGATGCAGCGGAGAACAATTAAGCCGAGCTTCTTTCATATTTTTAGTACAGAGACCAGCTCCTTGTTATGGGTACGTTTATTATATTTACATAAGCTTCAGTGTAATAACAAACTAATAGCAGCTTTTTTCAACTTTTCAGGTGACCGCAAAAAAGTAAACCCAGCCACAGGAAAAAAACGAACTTTTAAAACATATCCCAAATATAATTCGTAAACCTCGTGCAACGAAGAAAAGGGAAGGTCAAACAAACTCAGCTAAATGATTCCCCGCAGATTTGGTGCTATCGGTTTATGTTTCAAAACATTAACCGTACCCTCATCTGCCCGTCACTGCTTCGCTTCGCGTTGTGTTTGCAAATAGAAAGAAAATAACATGTTTTATTACGTTACTATATAATATACTATGAAACCAATGAATGTTTTCGCTTCAACTCGCTTTTCCTTCCTTTTTTTCACAACTGTAAAAGGTAATAGTACCGAACAGAAAAGCTTGCTACGTTCAAACTAGTGCTCCATCCTTATAACCCCATTCGCCATTTTCTTTTAGCTTCACTTAAATGTACTAAATTTTGTCGTTTCTGCGTTAGAATATTTACTCACAGAAGAACGAGACGAGTGGTGGAATTCTTACTGGAAGTGCATTTTATTGGATTTGTTTCCGCCTATAGTTCAAATTTTAAAGACCTATTGGAAGATTCGAGGGGAGTCGTAATTCCCTTTGACGTTTTGTTTCATGACCGTTTCGTCGTGCGCTAGTGGATTTCCCGAGGTTGATAAATAACGTTTTTAGTGTGGTTACTGCTGTTTTTTTTCTTTAGCTAACGGTTAAAAGACGCGCCCAGCGTTCCACTCGCATTCCAGCTCTGCTTAGTTTGCTGTCTTACGCGTTCGCGTGCGCGTTAGCGTGAGTGTATATGTTTATCCTTTACCTTACGTGTGTGTAAGTAAATGTATGTGTGAGTGTGTTTTTGTTACTTGGACGCTCGTGTGTTTGTCAATATATCTTGGTTAACCTTACTTTCCTGCTTCTGTTAAATTATACTTGTTTATGTTCGTTACACATCCAATACATGGTTAATTGTTATGTTTACTTATTCGGTTAGTATTTAGTTGTTATTTGCAGTTTCACCTTTAAATTCTTGCTTTGCAGTTGCATTTTTCCTTTAGTTTAACTGTTTCATGTTATTCTCCCACCTCGTTTTTGATTTTGGTTTCTAACACAACAAAAAAGGGTTCTCATTCTCGTTAACATACTCAAACGGGGAAGATCTTGTAAGCGTGTTTTTTTCTCTCAACCTAATCGTAGTCAACAAGTTGTGAAAATTTTTTTTTTGAAAATAAAGTTCTAAAGAAAAAAGATCAACAGCTATACCGACCCGCTGGTAACTCTTTTTGTTCTGAATGGGGAAGTTAAATCAACTCTTCAACCTTTTTCAACCTGTCCGATGATGGTGGCTCTGATGCGTTCTATTTTTTTAGTCGTTTAGATTAGTCTACACATTGTTATAATTTCTGTATCAATGCTCTAATGTCTATGCTTCGTACAAATATATAAAAAACAACTGTATTCTCGCCCCATCAATTGTTATGTTACAAATGTTTTGCCGCGCCTCGTTGGATGTTTTTCTAACAAGTTTTTCCCTCTGCCAAAATTCACTATTCATAAGCGTGTGAGTGTGTGTGTCGTGAGTGTACTCGATGAGCTTGTTGATGAGCGTGTTGTTTTAATTCAAATATTTCCTAGGTTCACGTGTGTGTGTTTGTGTGTTAGTTGGGTTATTTATATGTACTTCTTATTTTTTTGGGTGTATCATTTTTGCCTTTAGCCACTAGGTTTTAATTCTTTTTTTTTTTCTTAAAAAGGGGGTTTCTTATAAAAGGAACTTTACAAATAAAACAATTTCACCGTCCCGACTCGCAATTCTCGTCAATTTTCATAATAACTATGTTACATTTACAGTTTCTTTTGTTTTTTTTCGGAAAACCTAAACTAAAATATAATGTATTGCGATTGGTTATGAAATCTTTCTTTGTGTTTTGACCTTTTTTGACTATACTTGTAATATTTTCCTCCACCTGTTTTCTTTTACTTCAGCTTACAAGTGTTGTTGTTGTTGCTGTTGAATACAAAAATCTTACCTTGTTTCCATTAATTCAAAATATTTAATTTATCTAATGTTAGTGTTATTCTTGTTTAATTATTGTTAATGCCTTTCCTTTTTTCGGATACGAACAAAATTCACAGTAGATGTTAACGAATGCGGATAGTAATTCTTCGTCGTTGATGCTCTGCCTCGCAGGGTTGCTAGTAATAAATAACTTTCTCATGGTCATCGGTGCTTGCCACGCTTGGATACTGATAGTTGTGGGGATGATGAAAGAAGTTGTACTCGTGCGCATCTTGCCGTTGACTGTCGTTCGTATTGTTGGCCTTACGACCACCGTCCGTATCAGTGTCTGGGCGATTGCGATGATGATATTGTTGTTGCTGATGATGATGATGATGACAATCGCGACCAAAGCAGAGCAGCTTCAGCACGGTGGAACAATAGTCGTACGGGTAGTAGTAATAGAACGAACAACAGTGTTGTCCTTGGTAGAAGTGCTGACAGAAGCGACAGAGACTGCAGTGTCGGTAAAGCAACGTCGCCGATGGTCTCTCCGATCGCTATACACACTCGCCGTCGTCGTCGAAGCGATCGCAGCTATTCACAAACAGGTCATCGTTCAGGTCGTCCGGATCGAGCAAGGTATCGTTGATGCAGACATGCGGCGGTACACTGACGGGAGGCAGCGGAGCCGGTGGAATGACCATCGGTTCGCTATTGTTGATACCGTGGAGGCTACCCGACAGGCTACCGCCGCCCTGCAGGTGCCGTCTGCTGGAGCCCAAACCTGTGAGGTAAAAAAAAGGTTCGTGAGATAGACGCTATTATTCATCGTTCCCGCAAACTTTGTCGATATTGGTTCTTTCTTGATTGAGAAACAAGTGTTCGATACCGCTGGTAAGTGGAAATTTTCAAAAAGTTGATGCAGTTAAAAAACAGAAACAAGATTTAGTAAGTATGTCCTTACCACGTTATATGAGCAGTGGAGAAAATGCGCTGTTGAGAGTTTTTTAATATTTTAAGACGTAAATGATAAGTTTACTTATTCAATAGTGCATTCCTGTTCGACAATGTTTCTGATTCATGTCTTTATTTGTTGGCAGAGCTGCATGTCCGCCGAGGATATGCCGGCGACAACTGATAACAGATGAGCAGTCTCAGACCAGCGGCAGTACTATGCCTAAGGCCTGGTGAGGTTACAGACACTTCAGTACGTTCCGCGTTCGAAGCAGGAGTAGGATCAGATATTGTTTCCTGGCTTACGCCAGTCGTTGGTGATACATAGTTGCCTGAAAGGCATCACGGTGAACTTCCCTAGCCTTGGCCTCCAGGCTTCGGGTAGCTTACCATGGGACCATATAAGCGCCTACTCCAAATGAACAAGGATAGGGGCTGGGTGGGAAACCCTTTCAACTAAATATGGACAAGAACTCGAAAACAAAGTCGGAAGCGGAAGCAACACCAAGTCCATTCGGTAGAGGGGGGCTCCGCTGGGTAGTTTGTTTTCGGCCCAAGAACAAACCCCTCAAGGTCGTGCAGATTTTATAAACTCTGCGCGTGAAATATACAAGTTTGTTTGAAGCTGATAAGCTGAAAGCAACCTTTTGCTAACTCGAACAAGCGAATGCGGTCGTAGGTCAGAATGTCACGATCGAGGACCGGCTCTTATGGAGAAAGAAATGATGGAAGAAGCGGGTCGTCCTCCCAAAAAATAAAGTTTTAAAATGCCGAAGAATGTATTCTCAAGACAATATGGGCAACTACCCCCGGAACGATTCGTTTCGAGTCATTTTCGCAGAAAGATCCCAGATTTCTTTGAGCTGTAAAAACTTAGACTAACGGTACGACTTTTATCCCAAAAGTAATGTCGTGTACGAAGGAAGAAAATCGTTACTACAGTTTGGAGAACGACGATTCAACTGATTACGAAGGGGATTATCAACCTCTGCCGTCACTCGGAGCTGTACAAAAACGGCCAAGTGCATCTTCTCCTAAACTACCTAGAAAGGAGCAAAAGAAAACGTCATATGATACCCCATAAGGTTTCGCCACCTAAACAAAATGCTAAAGCGCCCCGACCTTGTTTCAGAGTTAATTACGATCAGGAGTTTCCTAAACTTTCGGAGAAACAATCTGCTTCCACCCCTAAACTGTCATCGGAGTCTGAAATACCATCTGCTCCATCTGCTGATGGATGAATTTCATTCAAAACGATCGTTGATTGGATATTTGCCACTTTTGGTCTATCCGATGCTCTTGAAAGTATGATTTCGGTTCGGCTTCCAGCAATTTGCATGTTGGGTAAGCAACTAAGCATCAAATGGCTCCTCCTCGCGTTCGTATCCCTCGATGTCTAAATCAGACAACAAGGGTCATTCAATGGAACTGTAGAAGCTTGATATCCAAATTAGATAAATTTAAAATACCGCTTCACGACACCAAATGTGATATTTGCCGTTCAAAACTTCAATAGCATCCGTTCAGACCGAGGAAACTCTTGTGGCGGAGTGCTCCTAGGTATCAAAAAACGCTACCCATTCTTCCGAATTCCGCTCCCAGTAATTTATGGAATAGAAATTGTTGCTTGCCATATAACAATTGCTGGTGAGAGCCTCACTGTCGCATCAGTCTACAGCTCTATTAACCGGTTGCAGCTAAGCTAACACAAATAACGGAACTCCACGCCTTATCCTGGGAGATTTCAACTTTCACGGTACGGCGTGGGGAGCACCCAGGGATGACACTTGCGCTGTTCTTATTGAATGTTTATCGGACGACTTCCATATGACCATATTTAACATACCTGGGTTAACTGGTGCTGGAATCTTCGGCCCTGGAAATAATGTTTCAGTGGCAATGGGAGACTGGCCAACAGTGTTTCAAGCAGAGATTTTTGCAATCCTTGAATGTGCGAATGTGTGTCTGACTAGAAAATACAAACATGCAAATATTTGTATTTTCTCTGACAGTCAAGCAGTGCTGAAAGGACTTGATGCTTATAAATGTACATCCAAGATTGTCTGGGAATGTATTCTCACATTGCGACAGCTATGTCAAACAAACTCAGTAAATTTGTATTGGGTTCCAGGACATTGTGGCATTGGTGGGAATGAAAAGGCAGACGAACTTGCAAAACAAGGATCTAACTCACAGTTTATCGGCCCAGAACCTTTCTGCGGTATATCAAACTGGAGCTTAAATGCTGGGAGGAACAAAAGGTGATAACCAGTTGGTTGGATGTCAAAAAGTGTTCCCAATCTAAAAGATTTATAACACCAAACGAGAATCATTCGAAAAAGCTCCTAGAGCTCAACAAAAGAGCTCTTTGTACATACGTCGGCCTAGTAACGGGGCATTGTCCGAGTAGATATAATTCAAAGAACATTGGCCGGGTTCAGGATGATATCTGTCGCTTTTGTAATATGGAAAGCGAGACATCGGAACATCTGCTGTGCAGTTATGGTGCATTATTTAAACGCAAATCAAGGTTTCTTGGCAGTGGCTGTTTACAGCCCAAAGAGATTTGGTCCTTGAATCTTGGAAAGGAGATTGGCTTCATAAACCATATTTTACCTGACTGGGAACGTGTCGGAGCAGGGATATATTACAAAAGTTCACATCAATGGACAACGTAATTCTAATTCCCTAAAAAACATACCTGGGTTAGCTACGAGAATAGCAAGGCCTCTAACACCAGAGAGCACATTAGACTTGTTGATGTAATATGTGCTAGCCTGGAGGGCTAATGCGGTCTCGATCAACTAGATAAGTTGAGA
This sequence comes from Wyeomyia smithii, assembly GCF_029784165.1. Classification (NCBI taxonomy): domain Eukaryota; kingdom Metazoa; phylum Arthropoda; class Insecta; order Diptera; family Culicidae; genus Wyeomyia; species Wyeomyia smithii. Next base: position 179,546,389 of record NC_073694.1, read on the forward strand.
GAATTAGTTATCGATATTGTTTTCGGCACATTTTGCATGTTGTAGGATAAGTGCAACGATACACCGTGCCCCAGTGCTTAGTCGAGAAAATTTCCAGCTCGAAAAGATCCTCGACCTGATCGGGAATCGAACCCGATATCATAACCATGTGGGAGAGCTAGCTGACCGACATCGCTAACCATAGAATCATGGGGACCACCTGTTGATGTGTTCCTCGTCAATAGCTTTAGACTCTAAATCCCCACGGTAGTGGCCATTTGCCAATGAGTATTTCGATTATGGCTCCATTCTACTACCACAGTCCATGTACAGTATGATCTCACCTGGAATTTTAATTGGGAAAAATACTCGAACATAATACCCCAGGGTCTCGAAACAACCAAAGAGCTTTCTCCATCAGACGAATGCAATTTTCGCGCAACATATAGCGCGTTGCAATCTCAGATAAGGCCAGCCCCAGAAAACAAGTTGAAAATTCGTCCTAACAAACAATAATGGTGGGACATAGAATGCCCCGAGGTAAAAAGATCTAAAAGCAAAAATTTATAGCATCCAGGAAAGATGGCTTAGAGAGCTGGAACTGAAACAGGCGCAACCGAAAACAAAGATAATACTGGCAAAATTTTATTGGCACGTTACCCAGAGATGGTTCTATGAGCTGTCTCTGGAATACGGCTCGGAAAATGGTAATAGGTACGACAACAATGAGCCTAATACTCTGAACGTTGGATCTATGATTTCGCAAAAAAGTATGCCCAGACAATGTCCCATCACAGCACACCCATCCTATTTCCTTCCGGAAATTAGAAGTGCTGGTGGATCGATTCTATATAATCTGCTTTGTGTCGGTCAAATCATGGTTTAAAAAGCTCGACTTAACCCGAGATTTTATACAAGTTATTTCGCGCCTAATGTCAAGCCTTTACATTACAAACATCCATCTCTATCGAATAGGATTAGTCGATAGAAACCTATGCGAATGTGGAGGGTAGGAGAATATCGATCATATGGTCTCCTATGCCCTAAATACCACAGAACAAAAAATAAACTTTTCGATTCCCTTCGGGAACAAAATGCACCATCTGCAATGCAAGTGATGCACTTGCTAGCTATAAACCGAGTTTCCTCATCCCTAGGTATACGAACTTATAAAAAATATAAATAATCGAGTCCGAATTCTACTTCCTTTCCTTCTCTTCGCCCCTTTCTCTCTGCAGATCTTCAAGGATAATACTAAACTTTGTTTTTGACCTCAGGTTTTGATTTCCGAGAGACAAAAATCCATTACCATCCAATCCAATGAAGCAGTGTTGCTGGAAAATTTCAATGATGAGCCGTCCGACAGACATTCAATCAGTTTGGGGTGAATAGCTGTTTCTACATGCATCGTAGCGCCTTACGGTCTTTAGAAGAGTTTTTCCCAGGAAAATTTCCTATAAATATCATGTACTGATATATTTTTAAGAGCCAACTTGACATCTCTAGAGAATGAGTATTGAAAAAGTGGATTTTCTCATATAAAATCGTATGGAAACTTTAAAAATCAGGCGCAAACCGGACGATTCACCGATCGATCTGAAAAATTACACAGTTGTTATGAGACCCATAAGGAACACGAAAAGTGCATGGGAGCTAACATTTATTTTTTGTCCCACCCTATTGTACATATGGTTCAAAAGTTATGGAAAAAACGTGTTCTGGAGACTACTTAATCTCACTCATGTTTCTCAGAGATGGCTGGACTTATTTTCATTGAATCAGTGTGATATGGAAGGTCTAGTAATTGAATGAGAAAGGCTGGATCTCACCGCTAGGAGGATTAATTTGGGTTTTTTGTAACGAGTATTGTCATAATTGAAAGGTATCGCGTTGCTTGAAAAAATTATCTTCGCAAACAGTTTTTGTATTCATTGTTGTTTTACAAAATATTTTGGTTAATTTTACGTAAAATTATAAACTTCATAAGTATTCAATAATAATCATGTTAGCGTATATCGATTATTAAACTTGTGCTTCTCTGGATTTAAGGCTTTGGTTACAATTTCCAACACACTTCATCGAATGTTGATTCACGTTTCAGAAAATAGTAAGATGTAGGATTATAAAATTTTTGCAACTGCATGAAACGCCGAAAAATCTGCCTCACAGTTTGCGCAAATTTGTATAAACTCAAAACTCTAAAGAAACTTTTTTACAACGGCAAATTGAAAAAATACAGACTCGAAAAATTTGTGTTTTACAGACAAATTTGCACATTCAGTATTCCTGATGTTACTAAATACTTCGTTCGATTTATGCATTCGTTACAGCAAGAAGATAGTTACACGCTATCAAAAAACGACTCATGTGCGTGTTATCTGTTTTGAGTGTAGTATTCGTTTTTCCCTCCCAAATCACAACCATGCCATACGGTCCTTAATTTGATCGTGTTTCGTACGAGAAGAAAGAATACTGAAAATGCTGTTAATGTTTTAAAAATATTTCCGAAAACCAATCGGAGCTTGAATTAATGAAAAATCTGTATAAAACTGGCAAATATATTAAAAAAACCGGGAGATTTTGTTATTAAACTGTTTGACTGGATCACTCAACAAAAAAAAAAAAACTGGAAGAATCCAGTTTAAACTGGAACATTGGCAACTCTGGTCGTAGGTTTAAGAGCCAGTTCGCAAGAGGCGCAATCGCATGTTGTTTTGATGTTCTCCGATTGGGCTGAAATTTTCAGTGTTGGTTTGTCTATTCAGGGTAGGAAGTTTTGCAAAATTTCAATTTTTTCATTTACGCTAAGTTGATGATGATGATGATGGTCCCGCCACATACCCCTACAAAGGTTTGAGCTGGACGATTTATCTATAGATAATTAATGTAGTCACATTTAAATCAGTTATACAAAAAAACGAACTGATTTTACCTCCAGATATAAACTTCTTCAAAAACTGTTTACTTGATTCACATCGGTAAAAATGTGAAGAGCTATAGAGCTACACGAAACTAGCACAGGGTTTTCATGACCTTCAGCCAGACTAACCACAACTACTTCATGATTTTTCTCTAAGCATTGTTAAAGAATCCATTTATATCTGAATTCCGCGCGCGAGGCTCAAACTTATGTAGTCACTTTCTATTATTTTTTAAAGCTACAACAACATAAAGGAAAAAATCCATCATCACCACCGTGACGAACACAGTAGTTTTTGTTATTACATAACATATTAAAAAAGATCTAATATAAAATATTAATAAAATTTTACAACACAATCAGATCCGTTCGTAAAAACTTCGTCAGTTACATGCTTCAATAAAACAATAAATAAATAGATAGGTTTCAAAAATAAATAGTTCATCCAAAATAAATCCGTTGTTTAAACTTCGTCAGATAAACTCTCGTCATTTTATAAAAGTTTTAATTTTCGTTCTGTACAACAGAAACTTTCACGTGTGAAATACATTGTCTCTTGAACTCCGCAAGCGTTGGTGCACGTTTAACATGTCTTGGCGTCGAATTGAAAAAAATTATACCTTTATAAAACAATGAATTTTGTGAAGCTCTTGTTAGAAAGAAAGATGTTCTTATTTCATCCGCGTTTCTAGTGTTATATCTAGGAAAATCTCTTCCTCTTTCAATTCGATCACACAAATATTGAGGTAGCAAACCATTAATTATTTTAAAAATGAACACCATAGACAAATAAACAATTCGTTGCTTCACGGATAACCATTGCGAAGCGTCCAACATAAAGGTAGAGGAGGTTAATCTATCACAATTTAAAATCAAACGCATTATTCTATTCTGCAAATGCTGTAACCTCAATAATTGTGTGTTATTGGCCAAAAACAAAAAGGTAGGGCAAAAATCCAAATGTGGAGAGATGATTGACTTGTATAGCTGTATTTTACTACTAATCGTTAATTCGTTTTTCAAACGGCATAGAATTCCATACTTTTTGGCAATTTTCTTGATGACATTGTCAATGTGAGCGTTGAACTTTAGGTTGTCATCAATAATCACGCCAAGATATTCAATCTCCCGAACGCGACCAATTGCCTCATCATCAATCAAAACAGAGACATCGTCATTTACAACGGTGCGCGAGAAAATCATATATTTAGTTTTATCTATATTTTATTTCAATTGCTTATACTTCAACCATCTGTTTAGAGAACGTAAATCTTCGTTCAAGTGTGAAACGGCTTCTTCTACATTCTTAGCTGCAATAAATAATACGGTGTCATCGGCAAAAAGATTGATATCACAAAAACGTAAAACTCGTCGCATGTCATTTATATACATAATGAACAAAAGGGGCCCTAATACACTTCCCTATGGAACTCCAAGATCATTCTCCACGGGACTAGGTACCGAATCATTGAAAACATTCCGTTGAGTTCTGTCAGACAAATAGCTCTTAAACCATCTGAATGCAGTACTCAAAATTCCAAAGCGCTTGATTGTGTTCAACAATAAGGGCCTAGAAATTGTCTCAAAAGCGCGTTTTAGATCCAAAAAAACAGCAAATATTGTGTCTCTATCCTCTAAGTTGTCTTTCCATTTTGCTAGTACTAAGTTCAACGCGGTTTTACACGAAACCCCGGTAGCCAGATTGTTCCGGAATTAATAACGAGTTACTATTTAAATATTCTAACAGCTGACCTTTAACAACAAGTTAGTTCTAATATCTTTTCTAACGTGTGTAACATGTTGATGGGACGAAACTCTTCGGCTTTAATCGTTCCAGCAACCTTTTGAATCGGAACAACCAACGATTCTTTCCACACTTTAGGCACGTGCCCAGTTAGCAATGATTCATTAATAAGGTTCAGTAGAGTGTGACCAATAACATTGAAGCAATCTTGAATGACCCTAGCATTTACATTGTCTACTCCAGCCGTTTTACCTAATGAAAAACAAATATTTTTTGAGTCATCCATTGTGATTGGGTGAAAACCATCAAATCTACTATCAACGTTAGTCGGCTGTTTTATTTCATCCGGTTCATCAACCAGTTCAATTGATTGATTGATCAATGAAACACTATCGGAATATATATAGTTTGCTTGTCTTTCAGTCACGCGCACGACAAACGAAAGTTACTCAAATTGTCTTTTTCCCAAAGCAAACTCTGAACCTGAGGTACACTAAAGTTTGTTATTTTTTCGCGTGTAGCAACGCAAACACTTCTCTTCTGACTACAAGTTACCTTTGCTTTTAGTCCTCCACTCACCTACTCTCGCCTGGTATGAAGTCAGTCGTAAGGAAATCAAAGTTAACTGCGTTTTAACTTATATTCGGCACACGTGTTAAATCAGCACATGGCTAAAGGTTCTGATGCAGGTGCATCGGCAAAAACCGCCAAAAACGTAATTGAGGGCGGAAGGCAATTTTAAGATATAAGAAAGACGTAGTATCAAAAATATCAAGCATGTAAATGAAATTTAAAGTTAGCCAAACCGCTGTCAGTTGACTATGAACGTAACTTTATAGTTACATGTCCAATAAGTTCTATGGCATTGCCATCAAAATTAGGTTGTCAAGTGATGAAATAAGGCAGTACCTGTTGTAATTCTTTGAGGATAGACTAACAAAAATTAAGAACATGATGGGGATTATAAACCTTTTTGCTCGAGAAAATAAGCAGTTTGGATTTTTTTCAAGTGTGTAGCAATTTTTATATGCATTGAAATTGTAATTTTTCAATAGTACAGTTATTCGATTGCAAAAAGTTATTTGTTTATTAAAAAATCAATTACGACTGAAGATATTAATAACGAACATTTATAATAATTGAAGATAACCGGCTGTAACTCGGCAAAGCCATTTTATGCAAAACACCATATCGAGTTTCAAGTATAGCTTACGGCGCCGTGACGATCCGCACTTGAAATCCATCCAACTTTCTTCCTATTACTCAAAGCTGTAACAATATTTATAAAAATGTTCTCAAGAAGTTGTACCTAATGATAGAGCAATATATTTTTTTCGATATTTCTAAAAATAGCAAAGACATTTAACCTATGCAAGACATGCCGCACATTTTGTACCCCAAATTAATTCTTTAAGTATACTACGACGGTCAGGATGTACGGGGAAAGCGATATTTATTTTGCTGAAATGAACGTGAAAATTAGCTGTTTGAAAAAAATCTACAGTAAACCCATTCCCGACGAGTGACATTAAAACTTTGATTCAAGCTCAACAATTATACTTGATTTTTTTTACGATGAAACTATTCATGGTTAAAAAACCGATTGATCTTTAATATGCAATACAGTTTGTGTCAATTGTGTATATGGTTGATGCATAAAAAGAGTTTGAAGTTCATTTTTTTTGAGGTAAAAACTGATTTATCTCCGCCGGGATCGGGTTAATAGGGTCATTATTTTTCAACGTTATGTAAAATCTGATCAAATGTTTTGATTTAAGTTATTTCGGAATATCAACATAAAATTTTCAAAGTTTCAAAAATTAAACATAGGTTTATCTACTATCCTGCAAATGCGCTACAGTGAGCCAACTCTTTTATTTTTTCAAATAATATTTGTTCGTTTATGTAGAAGAAGACGAAAACAAAGCAGTAGAAAAAGGTGGTGGTGATGGGATGAGGATTGTTAGGCAACACTAGAGGAGATCGACTTGAACTGTCCTACAGTACGGTCGCATTTTACCAACAGCTCGAGGCTAAGTCTTAGACTACCGAGAGATATAGAAATTTTGTTTTTCGCTTTCAACAGGCAATCTTCTTGAAAGACTACCTGTTGAAACGCAAAGTAATAAATTTGTTTTTAACGTTAACGAGTGTTTAGTGAGTAAATTTGGTTTGAGATATTTCTACTTAAATTCTATAGTGAAGTGAAAGTGTAGTGAAGTTTTCCAGTTATGCCTGGAAAAAATAAAAAAGCCCGCTTTGATGCGGCTTCAAGGACTAACAGGTATGATATTCTTTCTTCCGTTGGGGATCAAGAAATTCAAACTTCTCATACTGAGCATAAAGCCGTTATGAAGAAGGTTAAAGTTCCACCTATTGTGGTATTTGAAGCTAATTTTTAAGCATTTCGATCAGAGCTTTCATCGTTTCTGTCGGATATGAAAGTTAATTTTCAGATTGGCCGCCAAGGCGAAATTCGTATTTTGGCCGAATCTTTTGATGGCCATAAACATCTTTTACAGTATTTGACTGAAAAGATGTATAAATTTTATTCTTTTGATGCCAAAAACGAGAGACCGTTTAAGGCTGTTTTAAAAGGTCTTTCAAATGACCAAACTATTAAGGAAATTACAGAATGTTTGTCAGAATCACTTGGTTTTGCTCCCAACCAAGTAATTTTGATGAAACGAAAGGCAAATGCCAAAATTAATCAAACTGGAATACACCAGGAAAATTACTTAGTACATTTTGATCGTACCAAAGTAAATAATTTGAAATGTTTGGAAAAAGCACGTGTTTTATTTAACGTACGAATAAAGTGGGAAAATTTCAAGAGACATGGAGACATGGAAAATCTTACTCAATGTCGGAATTGTCAAGCCTATGGTCATGGAACTCGAAACTGCCATATGGCGGCAAAATGTATGATTTGTGGTGACACTGGTCACACGAAAGATATCTGCCCCGTGAAAGAGACCACCAATAGTTTCAAATGTGTAAATTTTGGGGGAAATCACAAATCTAATTTCTTTAATTGTCCTGTAAGGTCAAAAATTATTGCTTCCAGACAACTTAGGAATTCTAAGCAACCTGTTGTCAATGTGGGTATACAAAAGACTTTCAGTACTGTTCAGGCATCACCAGCACTTTCATTAGCAGGTGTGTCTGTAGGTAATAATTTAAATTCAGATAACAAATTTCAGAAAAATAATCCTGTTCAGGCAACACCAGGCTGTTCATATGCCAGTGTCCTTTCAGGTAATATTTTAAATTCAAACAGTAACGAACCATTCGTGTTTGGTGCTGAAAAGTCAGGCAGTATTGATTTAGGTAGTCCAACTCCAGAAAAGATTTAATACCTACAACAATCCATGCTGCAGCTAATGTCCGTTTTGTTGAACTGTAACTCGATGTACGAGGCTGTTCAAGAAGGTATAAAATTTACAACTAATATTGTTATGAAATTGAAATTCAGCAATGATTTTAAATAATGCTGTAAATTTTCTAAATTGGAATGCTTGCTCTTTAAAAGCGAAAGAGGATGAATTTTTCAATTTTTTAACAGTCCACGATGTGCATATTGCAGTTGTGACTGAAACGCTTTTAAAGCCAAATATTAAACTAAAAAAGAACCCAAATTTTATAGTTCATAGGTTTGATAGAATTGATGTTGCCGGTGGTGGAGTTGCAATAGTTATCCACCGTCGGATAAAACATCGTGTTTTACCCCATCTTGAAACCAAAGTTTTCGAGAGTTTGGGAATTGAAATTGAAACAAGTATTGGCACTTTATTTATAGCCGCAGTGTATTTGCCTTTTCAATGCACTGGTGAGCGAAAAAATTATTACAAGAAATAAATGTAAATTTTTAATCATCGGTGATTTTAATGCGAAACATCGATCTTGGAATAATGCTCAAAGCAATTCCAATGGAAAAATATTGTTTAATGGTTGCTCGGCTGGATTTTATTCAGTTTTATTTCCCAATGGTCCTACATGTTATTCTTCTATTAGGAAACCATCTACAATTGATTTGGTACTAACAAATCAAAGTCATTCATGCAGTGATTTATTAACTCATGCTGACTTTGATTCTGATCATCTTCCCATAACATTTTCTATTTTCCATGAAACTATTTTAAATCCCACTAGATCTGTGTTAAATTATCACAAGACTAATTGGGATAGATATCGTTCAACGATCGAAGAAAATTTGAATGATTATATTATTTTACCAAACAGTGCTGACATTGACAGAGCATTAGATAATTTTAGCAGCTTTATACTCAATGCCCGGAATTTATCAGTTCCTAAGGCTCGAGTGAAATTTAATGCACCAATTATTGACAGTGAACTGCAACTTCTTATACGTTTGAAGAACATACGGAGACGTCAATACCAAAGATCTCGTGATCCTGCTTTGAACATTATTTTTCAAGAATTGCAAAAGGAAATTAAACATAGATTCACTCTCTTGCGAAATGAGAATTTCATGAGAGAAGTTGAACAACTAAAACCTTATTCAAAACCTTTCTGGAAGCTTTCGAAGGTTCTTAAGAAACCCTCGAAGCCCATTCCAGTCCTTAAAGATGGTGATTGCATTTTTCTAACGAATGAACAAAAATCTTAAAAACTTGCTCAGCAGTTTGAGAGTGTTCATAACTCCAATTTGAACGTAGTAAGTCCTATTGAAAATGAAGTAAACCAACAGTATGATCAGATCACCACCCAAGAATTTCTTTCTGAAGAGGTATTGGAAACAAACTTGAATGAGGTGCGAACTATTCTCAAAAAATTCAAAAACATGAAAGCAGGAGATGATGGGATTTTCTATATCCTTATTAAAAGACTTCCCGAAAACTCTTTAAATTTCTTTATAAAAATGTTTAACAGATGCTTTGCACTAGCACATTTTCCTACGAAATGGAAAAATGCCAAAGTCACTCCAATTTTAAAACCCGAGAAGAATCCAGCTGAGGCATCAAGTTATCGACCAATTAGTTTACTTTCCTCTATTAGCAAACTTTTTGAAAGAATAATTCTCAATAGAATGATAACACATATTATTGAGAACTCAATTTTTGCAAATGAGCAGTTTGGTTTTCGCCATGGGCATTCCACTACTCATCAGTTACTTAGAGTAACAAACATGATTCAAACTAATAAATCTGAAGGCTATTCGACTGGAGCAGCTCTACTAGATATAGAAAAGGCATTCGACAGTGTTTGGCATAAAGGTTTAATAGCTAAAATGTCAAATTTCAGTTTTCCGCTTTACCTTACAAAAATGATGCAAAGTTATTTAACTGACCGCACTCTTCAGGTTAACTATCAAAATGGTAAATCTGATAGATTGCCTGTTAGAGCTGGTGTGCCTCAGGGGAGTATCTTGGGCCCAATCTTATATAACATTTTTACTTCTGATCTTCCTAATTTACCACCAGGTTGTGAGAAATCTCTGTTTTGTGACGATACAAGCATTTCCGCAAAAGGAAAAAGCCTTCGTGTTATATGCAGTCGGCTACAAAAAAAGTTAGATATATTTTCTTCATACTTGCAGAAATGGAAGATTTCCCCTAATGCTTCGAAAACACAGTTAATTATTTTTCCTCATAAGCCAAGAGTTTCATTTCTCAAACCCACCCATAACCACGTTATTAAGATGAACGGTGTGGTCTTAAATTGGTCGATCAAGTTAAATACTTAGGGCTTATTTATGATAAGAATTTTACTTTTAAGGAGCACATTGAAAATATCCAGTCAAAGTGCAATAAGTATATCAAATGTTTATATCCTTTTATCAACAGGACTTTGTCTCAAGAAAAAACTGTTAATTTACAAACAAATTTTTAGGCCAGCAATGTTATATGCAGTTTCAATCTGGACAAATTGTTGTACAACCAGGAAGAAGACACTTCAAAGGATTCAGAATAAACTTTTGAAAATGATTTTGAAGCGTCCTCCCTGGTTTAGCACGAACGAGCTGCAATGTCACCATTTGTGGCAGAACACACAATACTAATTCTGAATAGATATTAGTACATAAATAAATCATTACAAACATTCCCCCCCTATTAAAAAAAAAAGGCAACACTAGAGAAGGTTTCTGTGATGGAACGCAGATGACAGATGTTTCATGCGCGTCATTCATCATGTGCGAATTTATATCGGGATATTAGAAAGTAATCTGAAAGAACTGCTCATCAATGATTAAAAGAGGACAGTACTTAGTTATTCCAAGCTTTGCTATTGTTAATAACAAATTGCAGAGACAAACTTTTGCATGTTTGAATACTTTTATGAGCAATCCAGTATTTTTTCATAAGCAATGGTTTTTGTTAATTGTTTTTTTTTTTTAATCACATTCATTTTTATTTATTTGGTAAGTTTAGTTCGAATATAACATATGAAACATCAAACAATTGAGAATATCAACTATTATTGAAGTTATGAAATTAAAAAAATATTAAATTGTTAGAAAACAATTTTTCGAAATTAATCAAATCATGGAGAAAAGTCTTAAGATATTGAAGAAAACAGCTATGCAGTGGATCCGTATAAGAAGTGAGATGCAGATTCGTTTTCGAGTAAGCAATCAATCCACGCGTTGTCATGATCTACTGAAATAAGGATTTATCGCAGTTTAGATAATTAATTAAGTTTTAAACCAGCGCTGGCCATCTTTATCGAATTATCGATAGTGTCATAGTTACATATTGCACTTCAACTCGATATTTAAAAAAAAAAATATCATTTAAATACCAACTTTTAATAGTCCAAAATGCATTTGAAAGTGGCTAGCCACTACGGGTCAACTAGTTGATGAAATAATCATTGAACTTACTAGCAATTACTTGTTCTGTTTGTTCTTATGTGCCATTAAAAGTTATGGACCGCGGTTTATTATTACTAGGTTTTAAAAAAGATTTCAAAATTTTCCATAATTTATAATATATAATTTCCTCTGTATATATTCACAACGCGTCTTTTTTAACGTTTGTGAATACTTATTACGCGCGATCGTGTACTCCTTCCAATGATCCTGCCTGTTAGACCTACAAAACTTTTTGTACAATTTATCCCTCTTGCGTTTAAGGCGCAAAAGATCAAAATTGTACCAGCTGCTCGAGTTTTTCGGAGAAACTAATTTGTGTTCAACTAATTGATTCGTACACGTTTTCAAGATTTGTAATCAAGATTTGTAAGAACAGCTGCCGAATCATCTAAATTACGGCCCGCGATTGGAAAATCCAAGCTTCTTTCAACAAGATTCGAAGCAGCCTGTTTCGAATATTTTCTCCAGCATTTCAATTTTATTAAATCATTGTAATCATTCATTATATCTAATACATTAATCATTAATGTCTCATGATCGGTTATTTTCATATCGGAATTCGTAACTGAACGAATAGAATCAATATTGGAATAGACATGATCAATCAAAGTTCTACTTCGCTGGGAAATGCGCGTATATTCGTCAACACTTTGTTTTAAATTGAAAGATTCAACTATTCAATATGTTCAATTTACTAAAATCGAGAAATTCCTCAAGCCAGTTTTCCAATATTTCAAGGAAACGCTGGTCACTGGTATTAAGAGAATGATATAAAACACCAAAATTACCCACCTTCATGCCACGAATTACTGTAATGCCCAAGAACCAGTTACCGTCCTTAGCTTCGTTTCGGCAAAGCTCGAGCTGAACCGATTCTCTGACATAAATAGCAACACCGTCAGTTTGTCTAGAGTGTGATAAGCAAGCAGCAACGTTATATCCCGGAATACTATATTGATCAAATGCTCCAATATCGACAATATGTGTCTCTGATAAGAACACTAAAAGTGGACGTTTATCTTCAACAACCTGACGTAATGCAACGTAGTTTGTTGTCAACCCTGCAATATTAAAATACAGAAAATCAATGTGGTTCACACTCTTCTTGGAACTTGTTTGCTATTTATTGAAACGCAAGCTGCTTTTCTTTTGATTAAAAAGTCTTTTATAAATCACGCATTCTGAACTGAATGCAGCATGGTTGACGTCCAAGTTCATTTTACGCTCTCTATTCATTTTTAAACAATTAACGCATTTCAATACAGTAGACGTGCACTCAGATGTCTTGTGCTTTTGGCTACACCTAGAGCATGTATCACAATTTTTGCAATCCATGCTCTTGTGTCCAAATTCTCCACATTTGAAGCATCTCAACACGTTTATCGCGGGAAGTACTAAGCATCGATCAAACTCTACATTTACTTGCTTAGCAGCTAATAAGCTATTGTACGCTTCTAAATCAATTTCTATTACCGCGCTATACTTGTTATAAGTGAAGCGTGGATTTTCAAAGGTATTTACTACTTTTATATTATTTATTGTGATGCCTTCATTTTGACTCTTTAAATAGTCAATGAAAACATCAGGAGAAAGATTCTCGCTTATGCCCACTATTTTCAATCTTGGCACCGATGTGGGTACAACAGCGCTGTAATTTTCACCCAGATTATTTTCAATGCCATTTTTCACATTTTCAACATTTTCGCCTATAATGGAACCATCTTTACCGTTCCTGAAATTACTAACTTTGTGTGTTTTTGGATCTAAGTTAGTTTTCAAAAACTTCCGAGTTTCCTCGCAAGTTTGTTTGGACTCTTCAGGTTTAATCACAATAACCGGACGAGTCTTAGGTTTGGCCGGTTTAAAACCATTATTATTATTACTATTACTAATCATTTGACTTGTACTCGTTTTTTTACTTTTACTGTGTCTTTTAACGACTTCCGCAAATGTTGCGTCGTCATCAAAAACATCATTTTGATCGTTGTTATCATATTTTTAATTTGGTCCGATTCAGAAGGAACCGGCCCATTGCGCGCGCGAGCATCGTTCATCGCAGCTATATTCTGACGCGTATTTAATTCCAAAACCGAGTTATTCAATTTTTCAAATTGCTCACGAAATAATTTTTCAAGAGACTCATTAACATTTAATCTCAACTGTTCAACACCGGCACTCAACGCGTTGTTTATCTGGGCCGATATTTGGTCTCGCATTGCAATGACCGAATCAGTGAGAGAAGATAATTTCTTCATCTCTTCTTCAATACGCTTGACGTCCGAAACCAAATGCTGCTCACCACAACACTGGTTTGATAAACATTCATCACACTTGAAGCAAAGATTATCGTTATCTGTTATAATCTTTGCCGTTGCCTTGGTGAGTCCAGTGCACTTGTAGTGAAACAAACGTGCACAGTTGAAGCCCACACATTTCAACGGCAAATCCGATAGGACAATTGCCGTTCCACAGCCAGAACAAATCATCGCACACAACACACGTGAACACGGGACGCTATACCAACAGACATGCAGGGAAAAAAATGATCACCACCGCAGCTAATGCGCTGGGGGGATTTTATTTAAACAAACTTTAATGCGAACAAGCTGCTTAAGCAACTGTTCTTGTACTTAGCCTTGTGTAGATTCACTACCGAAACACGTTAGAATATATCTACCGTGAATCACTTCACTTCACGTAAAATAACGATTAAATATCACCACAAAATAACACGAACTACTCTGTTAGCCATCAAAGAGACATGATGAGTTGGGTAAAATGGCCCTTGAAAATGATATGTCCAAAAACGTCCAAATTCCCAAAAGTGCAATAAGTCCTGCTAGACTTGATGGATTTTTCTAAAAAAATTGTGGTATTTTTCTACATTAGTGGTACTTTAAAACGCATGGTCACAATATATGGCAAAGGGGTAACATGACGAAAAAAATGCATTTTCCTTTTAAAAATTGTCAATACTCAGGGTCACCCTACTCTTCTCAACATCGCTAGAAAGAATATCTAAATATAGCGTTTTGTAGAGCAACTCAAAAACTTTAATGTCATGTATAAGCCGAGTGTGCCAAATGGGGTAAAACGGCCCTGGAAGTTTTTTTTTTCAAAAAACTCAAAACCACTGAAATCACTATATTTCTTGCTAGACTTGATAGATTTTGCTGAAAATTTGTATAACCACCCTACCTTACCAGAACTACCTACTTTACCAGAAGAAACGCCATTTGGGGTAAAACGTTTCTTTTAAGAATTTTTTTTTCAAAAAATCAACAAAACCGCAAGAACTCTGGTTCATTTTCAAGGGCCGTTTTACCCCACTTAACCTCAATGAAAAAAAATTGATATTTTGCAAAACTTCCTACACTGAATAGACAAACAAATACTGAAGATTTCTGCCCAATCGGAGAACATCAAAACAACATGCGGTTGCTCCTCTCGCGAACTGGCTCTTAAACTCACTCCTTCGTGGAGTAAGTAGAATATAGTCACTGCCATGCATGTTCGCCAGGTAATTTTCATAGTTTGGCCGGTGGCACTGACCTCCCGACCAAGCGCACGCAGCAATGTAGCCACTTTTCCCTCGGTCTTCCTCTTCAGCATCCTTTGGAGCTTCTAATCGTTCAGGGTCCGACGGCCGACGGCCGTTCGGAACCGAGTTTTCTTTCGATGCTTTGATCTTTGTCCAACAGTTCCAAGATATTGTAGATGTCGAGCTGGGAGTATTCGGGGCCCAAAAGTGTCGCAGCCGAAAAATGTGCTTTTAGGCTCAAATGTGTTAAAGCTTTTCAGGAAGAGGATCTTAAGGGACATTTACGATTCTTCAAAGAATTCCAACTGAACATTTAAGTCCCCATTAATGAAGACTGGATGGACATTAAGACTAGCTTCAATGTTCCCTTCAAAGTGTTTGAATCTAATTGCAGCGAATAGGAAGGAAAAGGTCCCAAAGCTCGTCCAGGGTCAGTCATATTTTATACAGTTGGCTCTGAAATGTATGAATCTACAGGCGCTGGTGTCACTGGAATCAATATAGGTAGATCTTTCCAATCTTTCAAGGCTGCAGATATTGTCAGAGTCTTTCCTGTATTGCTTCAAACCGGTGAGGCAACCCTGACATCGTCTTTATACTCAAAACCGGTAATAGAAATAGGAATAACCTCAAATCTTTCAGACCCATAAGTTTGTCTTCAATCCTGCTGAAGACTATGGAATAAATAATAAAAAAACTGAACTAACTAAATACAACATAGATGCATAAATACTCTTTGTCTAAATTTGAATATGAATACGCTGCTAACCAAAATTAAAATATATCTTTCATTGAAGGAATTGCACTCTGCTCTTTTTTGAATATTGAAGGTGCTTTCGATAATACGACCTACTTTTCATTGGCAAATGTCTGTGGTTTATAGTTAAGAGCTACGGAAGAACGCTCTCAAATGGAGTACTTTCACCACTGCTGTGGAGAACGTATCCTCGGAAGGAAGGCAATATACCTTAAACGTTACCCATTTCTGGTGTAGAAAGAGGGTTTGAACATCAACCCAGCATAAGATGTAGTAGTATCTCATTGAAAGGAGAAATCTCAACTAAATGCCTCTCAAGCTTGAGAAAAGTATTACCCAATTTAACGGGAAGGTTAATTTTTTTTGGAATAATTCTTGATTTTAAGCTTAACTGGAACGCGGACGCGACCGAAGTTACCAAAGCTTCAGAGACTTGCGTGAATCTATATAACGGGAGCAATGCGCAGCACTTGTTGGTCATCTGAGTATTCCGCAATACTTTAAAAGAGGGCAAGTGATGAATTCTGACTGGAAGGGTTTAGTTTACATGGTTCGTCAGGGGTTAGTGGTACTCTTCATGGATGGCTCAAAGACCGGCTCAATTACCGGTGCGGGAATCTTTGGTCCTGGACTGGCAATCGGCGCTGTAATCGAATGTGTTAACGTTTGCTTGAAGAGAAATTTTAAATATGCGAATAGTCAAGCGACAGTAAGAAATCTATGTGTCTTCAAATGCACGTCAAAATTTGTCTGGGAGTGCGTTCCCCCACTGCGTGTGAACTCTGTCAATTTGTTCATGATTTTAGGTCACTGACGCCAAAAGCAAAAAAAATACTAAACAGTTTTAGAGCTCAATAGGTAGACGCTTCGTGTCTAATAACTGGGTCAACACGTTTCACAGCGGGAACAATATCGATAAAGTAGGGCGAGTTAGCTGAAAGAAAAGAGAGAGAGAGAGCGAAAAAAAAAACAATATAAACAATGTGTATTTACTTATACCGGTTGCACTGGTTGTCGAATCGTAGTGGGCGTTCCTATGCAGACCCAGCTGTCTGTGATGTCTGCGTTTTCTTTTTCGATGACAGAGAGTGCAGAGGAGACAGATTAGGAACGAGGCGGCGGCTATGCAGGATATTATGAGCGCGCCGTGATCCTCCTCGGGAACTATGATGATGCCTGCGGTTGTTGTAGTTGCGTGGTCGATTTCAGTGTTTTGTTCCGTAACGGAGGGAGAGGTGGAAAGAAACAATACTCTATTAGCGAACTGTGATTTGATATACCTAAAGGGGCGGGTGGTTAGAATATTGCTAGCATTTTCTGCTTTGTTAGCAGTGTGGGTGAGTGTGTGTGTGTGAGTGTTTGCGTGGTCAGTGTGTTAGTTAGGCGCGTGTGCTGTCAAGGAACATCACCAAGAAGCGTAGGTTTGACACCTTGTGACGGTTCCAAATTGTTTGGTTATATGCAATAAGTGTTTTTTTAATACGAAGTTTCCATGAGTCAAACGCTAATATCAGTTATTTTTGTAATACAATAATCAAACTATATTTCATGAACGTAAACAGTAAATATCGACAAAATAAGGTAGAAAAAGCGAAACTTAGTAATCGTGCTAATTGAATTCGTGGTGAGAATGTTGCTGTGGATGTGACTTTGGGTGTATTTTTCCTGTTTTATTTGTGATGTGAGCGTGCGTTGTATGAAGCTGATAACCATTGCACAACTCTACTAGGTTATTTTTTCTTCTGTGAACACGATTAACCACGTGTTATCGAAATGCAACTAAATGAGTGGTGAGTAATTGAACAAAGCGAAAATTTGCTTCTTATCCGTAAAAATAGCCACTACAAGTGAAAAGCTATTGAATGGAACGGAACGTAAAAGAAGAGTCTTGTAAAAAAGGTGCAGGCAACTCACTTGGTTTAATTTTTTTGTTTCATTTTTTGTTTGTTTGTTTGGAAGGTCTTGAAGGATGACCCTTCTTCGAAGGAAGCGTCGTAGTTCGTGACACGAAACTACCGTGCGGACTATTTTACTTTTTTTTGTGGAGTGCGTGTCTTGAGGTGAGTCATGCAGCAGCAACTACGAGGATGTTTGTACCTATTGTTTTTTTTTGTTTGCTGTGTGCATTCAACAAAGGTGCCGTACGTAAGGCGGAGTCGAAGTTGGTGTGGGTGTTTTTGTCTGTGTGCGTGTGTAGTTTGGTTCACTGATTGAATGCTGGTGCGAGGTTTAAGCTTTATATCTGTACGTTCGTTTCCAGAAGGGATTGGAGCGGGGTTTACTCAGATTAGAGAACTTGCGTTATAGTAGTATTGGTAGTAGCAATTGTGTAGTATCCAGATAAATGCCACCAGAAGAAAGTGATACATAACAGGACTAGGAATGGAAGTTGCTTCACCTTTTTTTGTGGAGCCGGTTGTACCAGTTTTTGTTAGGTTGTAGTAGTTGTTGTAGTAGTAGTAGTAGTATTAAAAGTAGTAGTAGCAGGTTTTTGATAGTGGTGGAAGTTGTTTTTTTTTTGTAGTCAGAATTAATATTGAAATTCATTGGTGACGATAGTTGTTTTAGGAGGCAGATTAATTGTAGAGAAGAAAAGTAAGAGAAAAAAGTACAGGATGAGTATTTTTTAGATTGACAGATTCAATTGATATGATGCTTTCTACGGACCTCATGCTGAAGGGTGAATTAACATTTGCGTCGTTTTGCAAGCAGAATTTCATGGAATCGTTTTTATTTTTAGCTATATTTTTTCTGATCAGTGGATGTTCTTCGATTCACTAGACATTAGTATGATCGCCAAAAAACGACTTTTAAGGCTGACATTGAGATAATCTAGGAAAAAAACTTGAACACAAACAATACCATAAGAAACTGAACGTCTTGAAGTAAACGTTCCTCTACAGTACTCAAAATATAAGAATGCCGCGAGTGGAATCCATAACGTCATTGATTGGACGACGCCATGCAGAAGGAATGACAGGATTTGTTTGCCTTAAAAGGGGGAAGAGTCTGCTTATCTACGCGTGGTGGAGTTTTCGGAAGGGCAAACCTGGATTCTCGACGCGATTGCCATTAATCAACCCTCCGAAAAACAAGGTTCTCCACCTTCCTCCATGTCCAATGCACAATGGTCCAGAAACCAGATTTAGGGGTAAATTTGGGTCTAGAGCTCTATAGCAACATTTTAGAAAAAGCTCTAGAGCTCTATAGCAACATTTTAGAGAAAAACTTTCTTCTACAAAGTTGTTACATATGATAAAACGTTTATTGAAAAATTATCTTCTACAAAGTTGTTACATATGATAAAGCGCTCGTTGCAAAATTATCAAAAATTAGGGTGACCAATATTTTCGATAAAATCAAGTATCTAAATTTTTATCTTTGTAGATAGAAGAAAAATTTGTTCGTTCAAATAGGGTGACCATAAAGAACGGCTATATTCGATGTATTTTATTTCAAAGAATTCATAACTTTTGAACCAGTTGATCGATTTTTAATCTTTTTAGGTCAAATTAAAGGTAATCATTCCTAGTTATGAGAAAAAAATACCAAAAAATAAATCTGGGTGTTTTTATATGCATAATGTATAAAATTATTGAAATTTTTGTCTTGTTTTTAAATTGAATTTACTCAAATTTAAAAAATAACATATTTCTAAAAGTTCCTCCATTTATAGAGTCAAGTATGCCCTTCAAAATGAGACCAAGAGATATTTTTTATGTTTGCCCCAAAAAGAATGGCATACAAATGAAAAACGCATGTTTTTTAGGAAAAATGTTAATAACTTTGAGTAAAATTGAGATATTTACGATGAAGTGTGTCTCTTGCAGCGATCCTCATTACTTGAGCAGTTGACCAGAGTCGTGAAAGAGTTGGAAAGTCCTGTTGACGGTTCTGGTATCGGTGACGGATTGCAATAGGCAGTTGCATACGGTAAGAGCGTTGACGACCTGGAAGGAGCGTCGAACTTAGCTTCGGCCCTCACAAGTTCATATTGCACGTCACAACGAGTCATAAGATTGCAATAGACTGCCAGCTGGATTGGCTTGTTAACTATATTTTGGCGGTAGAGGAAATGCTTCGCCAACCCGAGGGTCTGTTCACCAATGCGGTGCGGCTCAAAACAGCGTCTGTTCTCCATGTGAGTCGCAGCTGATCCTGGTGCATGCGTGATTGGGTGCTGACCAATCGACAACAGAATGTTGAGGATAATTAATGTACGCAGCCCTCACCTACGAAATAACGATGAAGATAAGAAGGCCTTTTACGCGCAGCTGGAGTTTGCATACGATAGTTGCCCAAAACATGACGTCAAAATTACCATCGGAGAGCTCAACGCGAGGAATTTAGACCGGTTATTCGGGAGTTCAGCGCACACCAGCTCACGAACGAAAACGAATGATTTGGAGCGATTTAAACTCCCCGAAGTCGTCACTAAGTACGTGCAAAGCTTTGAGGCAGCGTTGTCGAATGAAGAAAAGCTTATCGGAGCTTCTCTAGAGGACTGCTGGAGTAATGTAAAAGCAGCCATAAACAGCACAGTGGAAGGTGCGAAAGGAATCGACGTAACGGCTGGTTCGACGAAAAGTGATTCATGACGAGAAGAATGTGGCGCGGGCCTTGATGCTACGGTGAATGACCCGTAAACAGAAACGAAGACACCAGACCAATTTTCTCCGGGGCAAAAAGCGCCACCTGGAAGAGGTAAAGTGTAACAGAATGGAGCAGCTATATCTTTACAAGAAACTGAGCGCATCTCGCGCAGGCTTAGTGCCGCGAGCCGAAATGTATCGGAATAGGGGTGGAGGAATCTAGACGGAAGCAGCACTACAATAAACACCTGAATGGCGAAGAGAGAGGTATCAGTAGGTCAGCTGAAAAACATGGTTTACAACGACACGATCCTCTCACATGAAATTGGAAAATCTGATAATCAGGATCTGGGATACAGAACAGCTACCGGATACACAAGAAGGGCGAGAATGTAAGAATACTATACTATCGATCGTGTAGAGCTACATTCATGCATTATCAAACCCGTTTGAAATACGCAAGGGACTTCAACAAGGTGACGACCTCTGCTGCGAGGCACGATCTTCAATAAACCGAGCCAGTTTATCTGCTTCGCTGACGACGTGGACCTTGTCGGAAGGACGTTCCAGGTGGATGCTGAACAGCATACAAAGCGGAAACGTCAAGCACAAAAGGTTGGATTGAAGATGAATACGTCGAAGACGTGAAACCGAGCGCGATAGGGCTCGCTTTTTTTCCTGTAGTGGTGAATCCACTGTGACCAGAAATATTGATATTTTTTGTTTGCCGTTACTGTTGAGAGTAACTGACATGACTTTTATAATTCATGCTTGTGTGCATGTCCTTCCTTTTCACGATTACTATTTCGAGCCTTGCTGCCTCCGGCCAATATTATCACCAATTATAATCCCTTGGAGAGGTTTCAACTGGATGGCCCTCTGACCAGTTTTATTGTGAGAGTGGTTTATTTTTGTCAAGAGGTATTCGTCGGGGTTTTGTAGAATTCACCGTGAATGGGAGGCTTGGAAATAAATCCAGGCTTAGGTCCGTTGACATCGAATAGCTCCGATTATACTAAAATTCGATCCCACGACCTTGCGGCTATGAAGCTTTCCTTGGGCCCGCTTGGGAATCAGTGTATGAAGCAGTAGGTAATCGACGGCGATGAGTTCGAGAAGGTTGACGAAATTGTGTACCTTGGATCTTTGATAACGTCAAACAACAGCAGCACAGAACGTATCGTAGCTGGAAGTCGTGTTTACTACGGACTTCACACGACCTTTAGGTCTGGTAAACTTCGCCCCCGTACCAAGTGCACCGTACACAAGTTGCTTGTAAGACCGGTGGTCCTCTACGGGCATGTAACATGGGCAAAGCTCGAGGAGGTTTTGCAAGCACTGACGGTTTTCGAACGACGAGTGCTCAGGACCATTTGCGGTAGATCGGATCTTTGCTATGATATCCTAGCATAGATCATAGCGCTAAATTCGCGCGCACTTTCTAGTTAGGTGTTCGGAAATTACTACGTGATTTCCCGTTGCGATAGGAGCGCCGACAATAGTCGCAAATCTGCTAGTGGGGGCGTTCTCGTGGCTGTCTATTCTAAGTTCGAAGCGAAAATTTTAGAGGATGCCACTTTTTTGAACCTTGAACTGGTTGGACAGCGATCGAATTGGTTATTTTTTTGCGCTTTGTACATACCTCCGGCTCGAGTGCAATAGCGTGACTTGATTGTTGCTCATTGCTAATCGGTCTTCTCTGTACTGGAAATCGCAAAAGCAACAGACGAAGTTATGGTGTTCGGCGATTTCAATCTTCCCCGGATTTCATGCAGAGAATATCGGGATGAGATTTTCTTTCCGGACTTGGATCATTTGAGTATCCATCCTAACACTGCATTACTTTTGGATTGTTAAAGCCACACCCACTCAGATTAACCATATGACCAACCAGAACAACCGATGTCTGCTTTGTTACCATTAACGCCGAATTGAAACGCGATCTTGACACTGCATCAGCTACCGACCACCAGAGTATCGCGTAGTTTTTCTCTGAAGTCGACTGGAATTCTATTTTAGACTCCGTTAGTGCCGAAACGCCACTCAAACTGTCTCCAACGTATTGGCCTATGCCATCGACCGTCCCGAAGGTGAGCCAGCATCTTGCGCCCCGACAGTCGTGGCAAACGAGAGAACTACGGCAGTCCCGAAAACGTTATTATGCGAGAATCAACCACAGATACAAAAATGTTGCGCAACGTTGCTCCGATATCAACATGATTTACAGAGAAAGCTCAAGTCTAGTCCAAGTAGTTTTGGAAGTTCGTCAATCAACAGCGACATGAAGGTGGAATACCCTCCTCTATGAAATTCAACGGTAAGGAGGCAACCACCCGGCACGACATCTGTCAGCTTTTCTCCGAGAAATTAGCCAGTGTTTTGTTTTTAAATAGTTTATTTGACACGGCACGATACAATTTAAAATTAGCCAGTGTGTTCACTGATGAGACACTGAGCGATTATCACATTGAACGTGCCGCCAGTAACACCCCACGATCCGGTCAAACTTTGAACACCATTTATTTATACGCGACGATTTCCTTTAAATTTCTTAAAACGCAGATTGCTAATCTGTCACTTTCGGTATTTTCCCGTCTTGCTGGAAATTGGTGTACATGTTTCCAGTACACAAGAAGGGAAACAAACACGACGTGAGCAATTATGTGGCATCTCCGCACCCTGTGCTGTTGCTAAACTGTTCGAGCTTGTCATCATGGAGCCTTTGCTCGGTCACTGTAAAGCTTTTATAAGCACTGACCAACATGGATTCACAGCCTGTCGCTCCACCGCCACCAATTTACTTTGTCTCACTTCGTACATCAGCGACAGTATGGTGAAACGTGCTCAGACGGATGTCATTTACACTGACTTGACAACTGCCTTCAATAAACTGAACCATCGCATAGCCGTCGCAAAATTTGACAATCTTGGAATCAACGGGAATCTTTTACTATGGTTTCAATCGTACCTTACCGGTCGCCGTCTAACCGTTGCTACTAGGGATTGCCAATCTGGAATACCGCAAGGGAATCACATAGGACTGCTTATCTTCCTGCTCTATTTCAATGATGTGAACCTAGTTATTAAAGGACCACGGTTATCTTACGCGGATGACTTCAAACTCTCTCTCTCTCACACAATTGAAGACTGTCACTTTCTTCAATGTCAAATTGGGTCATTCTTCACTCAGAGTTTAAGGGCGTGAAAACGCTTGGAATTAGCTGACAATTTGTTATTCCCAACTGGGGTGGCCTGCTCTCATGCTCTCGCCTGACCGACTATGTTGTGATCAATGGTCGACACTTTTTAGAGGTTACAGACGTAAGGTCGTTGAGAGGACCAAACGTTGACTCGAATCACTATCTCGTAGTATCCAAGATTCCCGGTGCCCGGTTGTCCAACGTGTTGAAATCAAGGACAAACGGTTGAACATCCAACGTTTATCAACCGGAGGAGTGGCTGCAGAGTACTCACGGAAAGTTGACGTGCGGATCGATGAGCAAATTGGAGGAGCCCTGAACGAACAGTGGAGATATATCGACAGTACCAAGGTTGTTAATACGATAGATTATCGTCGATAATCGTTATCGCCGTTACCAATAACGTATGGTATCGTTATCGACGGTAACGATACCGTCTTCAAACATTAACGATATCGGCGATAACGATAGTCACTAGACGTTATCAGCTCACTAACGCCTTATGCCAGTTTTGTCTGCTGTGGTAGCGAATGGTGTACGACTTGATCAAAAAGCAGGCACGGGGTGAGGAAGTATTTTTACTTTAGGGGATTGGAGACGAAACATCACTAGGCAACCGGAAGAAACTTTTCCTTATTTGTTTATGTTTCGCTTCTCATCAGAAAAATAAATTTCTTAGTTTTGACTGTTTTAGCTAATGAGGCGCTTTTTAAAGCACAAATTCGTAGCATTGTCATATTTGCATTTAAAATGCATCTAAATGATATATCTAATAAAGCAAAAGATGGTATTGCAGTGGATGGTAATAAACAAACGTTATTGATTCGATACCGTCCAGTAGCTATCGTTATTGACAATGACGATAATGTCTGAAGACGTAAGCGTCATCGTCGATAACGATAACAGACGGTATCGTTATCGGCATTTACGATAAATTATCGATTAACAACCTTGGACAGTACGATCAGCACCACAGCGCGAGAAGTGTTGGGAACAGCTGCGACAGCTATGCCCAACGAGTGGTTTGACGTTGAGTGCCAGCGAGCGACGGATGAGAAGAACCGCGCCAGAGGTTACATATTGACTACGGCTATGACACGGCAGAGCGTAGGAAGGTATCGAGCAGCTAGAGCCGCAAAAAAAACTCCATCGCCGGAAGAAACAACAGCATTGGGAGCGTATTTTTGCGGAGGTGGAGAGCTGCTTCTCCAAGCACGATGCGAGGAGCTTTCACAAATAGAACAACGGAATCAGGAACCGAAATGTGTCTGCCCCTGTCATGTGCAATGAAAGGTGGGGTGGGGGACTTGATTATTGATAAATCAGAGCTGGCCAGGCGTTGGAAACAACATCTTAGTGCTGCTGAACGGCGAGGAAGATACAGGCAGGAGCAGGATTGACATTGAAAATGATGGACTAGCTGTGGGTACACCAACTATGGACGAGGCGAAGAAAGATTTAAAGAGCTGATGAGCTGCACGGCAGCTGGGAAGAACGGCATTCCAGCCGAGCATTTCAAAGTCGGGAGCGAACAGCTGTTTCGTGCCAATTATCGGATCATGCTGAAAGTGTGGGCTTATAAAGAATTGCCCTCGGACTGGTCGGAGGGTCTCATATACCCGAACTACAAAGAAGGCCACCGCCTGGATTGTAGTAACTATCGGGGCATAACACTTCTCAACATGGCCATGAAGAATGGACATTGAAAGAGGCTGATTGGCGAGCTCTTGGTATTTTTGAGCGTAGAATCTTGCGGTCAATCCTTAGCGGAAAACTGTCAAATGGTGTTTGGCACCGACACCTGCACCATGAAGCGTACTAGGCATACAAATCGGGGCAGATATAGTCAAGCGTAGAAAGCACAGGACGCTACATTGGGCTGTGCTTGTAGCTAGAATGCCGGAGGAATGATCAGCAAAAACTATATTTACCGAGTGATATGGCGACGTATTCTGGTTTCGGCACTGAATCGACAATCGATCTGTCGCCGCAAAAGTAAAAAAGTAGGGGAATTGTGGGTAAAATGAACAGGAGTGGTAAAATGGACACCCGTTTAAATCTCGATTATTACGTTGAAAAATAGTACAAACTTCTTTGGCACCTTGTCTAAGAGGCACTAGAAGCTATTTGAAATAAAGTATGCGACATGATACAGTCAAACAGTCAAAATAATAAACAAAAGCAAAAAACACGTGTACATTCGTGGTGGTGATGTTATTTTTGGCCTTTCTAGTGTAAAACAGTATTTTATAACGATTTTTCTGCAAATATCTGTACTCAGACTACTAACCAGCAGAAATCATCAAAGGTTAGTAATTGTTTAAATGATTTCCTCGATATATTTAGGTATTTTCAATAATATGTACGTGCGGATAAAATGGACAGCCCATGGTGATGATGAAAAAATTGTGTTAATTTCCATTAAAAAATCTAGATGCTTCGTGTTTATATCAGAAAAACGCAAAGGTAAACTCGGACCGATGACCACGGCTGAAGGTCAGTTTCTTGCGGATAAGGTCATATATTATTATTAATTCTACGACAAACTGTGAAAATTGAACTGTTGGTGAATGCATAAGTGTGTCACGTGCTATGGAACAACATTTTACTATCTGTAAAGGGATAATTAATGTTTACGCCCAAGGTGTTCATATTACCACCTCCCTATGTTTTCTTTTCCCACACGTGTCCATTTTACCCCCAAAAAACTGCTTTCGAAAATGCTCATGAAAACTACGAAAAATAATATATTTGAGTACTTTTTCTTATTTTTTGTATCAACCATTAGTGGCTCAGTTGACGTGCGCTATCGTCTCATATTTGTAGTGTTAAACTGTGGAGGAAATTGGGAATTGGCTTAGGGTGTCCATTTTATCACCCCTTCCCCTAAGTAAGCACCTAGAGCTCAAACTGAAGATAAATGATGTATTCTAGTTTTTCAACCGTTTTTGTGAATTTTGGTGCCGGAATTGTGTAAAGTCTTCAGAAACTTAAATGAAGTTTCCCCGTAAGTAAATGTAGATGCAACGAACCTGGCGAACGATTATTCTGCGGTTTTTTACGTGCTTCCGAGCTGGCCTGGGGCACCAGAATTTACAAAAATAGTCTAAAGGCTATAATCTCTCATATTTTTCAAGTCTGAGCTCTAGGGAAAAATCTATCTTGACCAATGTTATTTAGCTTGGAATGACGTAAATACTATTTAAAAGGCTAAACCAAGCTTGTCTTTTCTCCTCAGAAAACCTCTAGAGTGCAGCAGAACATCTTGCACTGCGAAAACAACTGCTCTCACACTAAAGACCAAATCTACGCACATGCTAGAAGAGAAGGACGGAAGATTTTTTATTTGGTGAGCTTCCTGAAAGCACCGCGGTGAAATCTGAAATCTCTCTCTTGCGAGACAATGAACTATGGTGTACTTTCTCACACGTATGGACATCACGCACGATAATTGCACAGCAGAGCTATATGCTTGCATATGGTTGCTTCCCAAGCACGGTCGACAGAATCATAGACCTTGCCATTTTAAATTTGCTATTTGCTGTATAAGAGTAAGGAGGGGAATTATCGACTGATATGGCTATCGATAGTTATCGATGTTTTCCTATTACTATCGACAACTATCGATAGGTTTTTCATCCCTATATAAGAGCCTGTTTCAGTCGAAGCCGCTCATAATAGTTCTAGACAGCGACAACAGCAGTCTTCCCGTAGCTGCAGCAGTAGCAATGCAGTGGCGGATAGCGGCCACAGCTGTGGCATGGCAATGGATAGTGCACTAGTTGCAGCGGATCTCAGCATCGATAGCAGCTGGGTCAGCTGATGTAGGGACAGCGGATACCAATAGTAGCGTATAGCGGCCAAAACATTAGCATGGCTACGGATAGAGTAGCAGTTGCAGCGGGTTTAGCATCGATAGCAGCTGATGCAGTGAGGCACTTTAGTGAAATGCAGTCTCTGTGCGATAGCGGGCACTAGTAAATGCATTCAATGAAAAGTTGACTCATTTTGACAACACATGAGCCATCTAGTTTTGAGTGTTAAATCAGCTTTTCACTGTTTGTTATATCACAAGGAATACTTTATTCGCACTGTCGATATTGAATTGAACAACAAATTAAAAAATGACTGAAACGCAAGCAACCGGGGTTTCTTGTGAAAGTATTCTACTTCAGCTTTGCGGTCGTGGCTTTGCACACAACCCTCCTGTGATTTTTTATGTCGAATCATTCAATTGGGACCTAAAGCTACTCCTGTTCTTAAATATCATTAAAAGAAAGCCGCATTTTCTGAGCAAAACTTGATTTTCAAAAAAAGTTTATCGTTTTTCTTCGATTTTTAGACGAAAAATAAAAAATTGCTCGAAAATTAGGGCATTTCGAGCAGTTTTTTATTCTTCATTCAAATTTTGAAGGACAACGATAAACATTGTTTAAAAACATGTTTTGCACAGAAAGCTGCACTATTTCAGCTGATATAAAAATTAGAAAATCGTGTAAAACTTTAGGAACCAATTGACCGTCACAATTTTTTTTTGCTTAGTGTAGACTTTTATAAGAAGTAATTCTTACTCTACATGCTCAAATAAACAAATAATAAATAAATAGAATATATTTATTCGTAAATTTATAGATAAATTGAAAAATAAAATTCATTTACGTACTTCTATATCTATACGGAATTTGATTCACTGCTGTACGGTCTTTAATCCAGTCTATATCGCGTGCGTGCGGATTTCGATTCAAAAGTGTACGGATTTCGATTCAGATGAAAAACTGCGTACGGATTTCGATTCAAAACATGTTCTTTTCAAACATGATTTTTTCGAGTTTCAGAGTAGTTTAAATCATTTCGCTTGAAAATAGTGATAAAATATAAGTAGACCTATAAGTTAACATGTCAGTTTAAAGCAATATGTAATTTCTTGATTTTAGATTGACCGTTGAAGATTATCATGTGCTTAAGTGTAAGGATTTAGATCCAGCACGGTACTTCTGCGTTTTCTCTGTAGAGTGATCAACTTGATGCAACTTGTTTCTATTAGATGTGGGGTGAGCTGAAAGTGTGTTTGACTCTCTGTAAGTTGGTTGAGACACTTTGGAGTGGAGAAAGAAGCAGTGTGGTGAAAGCATTTGCTACACGCAGGCACATACTGATAGAGAAGTGCGTGGTGAATTTTTTCTCCGCTCTTTCCACATACTGAGGAGAATGACAAGCATGGGCTAAACATGAAAATAATCCCGAATTAAAAAAAAAAAACATTATTTTAAAATCTGCTCGAATTGGCCAAAATACGCTTAAAGGAAATAATTGAAAATAGCTCTGAATATAATATGATGGCCTTGAGAAGATGCAGAATAGCAGCTAGGGTCAATTTTTGACACCCGCGCATTTTCCCGCATACGGAAATACCAATATTGGGTAGTATTCAGCAATTTTGGCGCTGTTTTCTAGAGAGCAGAAGGAATTACTGGCCTGTGGGTATCAGCTAGATCATTTTAAGCCGTTTTCCGGAAAGAAAATGGTTGCAGTATGTGTTTCATTTGTGGTGGAGGTCCCCCTTCAAGAGTAAGCAAAGAGTAAGTCAAACCTTTTTTGATCTATAAAACCCTCACATTCTACATTTGGTTTCATTAGCTTGATTAGTTAGAGAGAGAGAGAGAGAGTTATGCAAAATTTTGTGTTTCTTTTGTATGGGACCACCCCCTTCCAGAGAAGGGAGGGGTGTTTTTTTTTTTTTTCTTCACATAACATTTATTTGACACGGCACAAATACAATTTAATGTTTAACGGCGCCAATTATATCTGATGACTTAAAAACTAAAGCAAATTTTTTATCCTCGCTGCCGACTACGAGCTGAAATTAAGTCTAACTTAAAACTAGCATGGGATTTCCAATCAGTGTTTTGTTGTTCAATGGTCGTCTGATAATCGTCGAATGGCATGTATGGATTCGTTCTGCTGAGCCACGATGTCGTGAGTTGGGACAGAGGCTCGTAGTCCTTGGGTCCTGGTTCTATTGTGCGGGGTCTGGTTGCTGGTTTTGTGCTTAAGGTTCAAACGTGTTCTTGTCGTTTTGTTGGGTGTAGACGGAGGGGAACGGGACTAGACTGGGGCGTGGATGGATTTCAGGAAAACGTATATAAGGGACATGTAGGATAGGTCACGGCTCGCCAAGACATCACGAACAGGAACAGCCGGCTGTCTACCCTCGGCCTGCAGGGAAGCTATTAATTTAGACCTGGCGTCACGGTGTACAGGGCATGACCAAACCACATGCTCTATGTCGTGATAACCTTCACCACAGGCACAGATACCACTTTCCCCGAGCCCAACACGACGGAGGAGCGCGTCAAATCTATAGTGATTGGACATAAGCCGGGACATCACGCAAATGAAATCCCGACCTACATCCAACCCCTTGAACCACGGGTTCGTCGATACTTTGGGGATTATGGAATGTAACCACCTTCCCAATTCCCCTCTGGTCCAAGCATTTTGCCAACTGATGATCGTATTCTGACGTACAAGTGCGAAAAATTCATTAAAGGCAATTGGTCTTTCATAAATATCACCGTTTGTTGCGCCCACCTTAGCCAAAGAGTCCGCTTTCTCATTACCCGGTATCGAGCAGTGAGAAGGGACCCACGCTAAGGTAATCTGAGTAGATTTTTCGGATAAAGCACTCAGATGTTCCCGTATTTTCCCCAGGAAATACGGAGAGTGCTTAACATCTTTCATCGATCGGAGAGCCTCAATGGAACTGAGACTGTCCGTAAAGATGAAATAATGGTCCGTGGGCATTTTTTCGATAATCCCTAGGGTGTACTGAATTGCAGCTAATTCTGCGACGTAAACAGAAGCAGGATTATCGAGCTTATGGGAGACGGTTAAATTGTTATTGAAGATACCGAAGCCAGTGGACCCATCAAGAAGTGATCCGTCAGTGTAGTACATATTGTCGCAGTTGATGTTTCGATATTTATTGGAAAAATTT
Organism: Wyeomyia smithii; assembly: GCF_029784165.1. Taxonomy (NCBI): domain Eukaryota; kingdom Metazoa; phylum Arthropoda; class Insecta; order Diptera; family Culicidae; genus Wyeomyia; species Wyeomyia smithii. Next base: position 179,576,954 of record NC_073694.1, read on the forward strand.
TTAGGGATCTGCTGCACGCGTAAATGATCCGGGATTCCACGAGTTTCTTCTATCATGGATGTATCGAAAAACACAGTAGAATCAGAAGTATTTGATAAGTCGACACGATTTGGAATATTCGAATAAGGGTTAATATTTTGGGACATGTGATTGAAATACAATGTCATAAAACGGGTTTGAGAATTAAGTTCGATTAACCTTTCAAAATTTTCAATCACGGGACGGTTCAAGACCTCACATTTGATTAGAATACGAGAAGACAGGCTCCAGAAGCGGTTTTTCAATGGTAGTACTCCAGCTAAAACCTCCAAACTCATCGTATGGGTCGACTGCATGCAACCTAAGGCGATACGCAAACAACGATATTGTATTCGCTCCAGTTTGATCAAATGTGTGTTTGCTGCGGAGCGGAAGCAGAAACACCCGTATTCAATAACAGACAATATCGTTGTTTGGTAAAGCCTTATAAGGTCTTCTGGATGGGCTCCCCACCATTGTCCGGTTATTGTACGAAGAAAATTCACTCTTTGTTGACATTTTTTCATCAGATACCTCACGTGACAACCCCAGGTGCCTTTAGAGTCGAACCAGACACCAAGATATTTGTGTACCAAAACCTGAGAAATCGTTTTACCCATTAATTGTGTTTGAAGCTGAGCAGGTTCATGCTTCCTAGAAAAAACTACTATCTCAGTCTTCTCCGGAGAGAATTCGATACCTAGCTGTAAAGCCCAAGCAGACAAATTGTCCAAGGTATCTTGCAATGGTCCTTGCAAATCGGCAGCTTTGGCTCCTGTAACAGAGATTACACTGTCGTCTGCAAGTTGTCTTATCGTGCATGAATTTGCCAGACATTCGTCGATGTCATTTACATAAAAGTTGTAAAGAAGGGGGCTTAAACATGAGCCCTGGGGAAGACCCATGTAGCTAATGCGAAAAGTTGCCAAATCGCCATGCGTAAAATGCATGTGCTTTTCGGACAACAAATTGTGCAAAAAATTGTTCAAAATTGGAGAAAATCCTTGTCGGTGAAGTTTACCCGAAAGAATGTCAATAGAAACGGAATCAAAAGCCCCCTTAATGTCCAAGAACGCAGACGCCATTTGTTCTTTACGAGCATACGCCAGCTGAATATCTGTTGAAAGCAACGCAAGACAATCATTCGTCCCTTTGGCACGGCGGAAGCCAAATTGAGTATCTGATAGTAGACCATTTGATTCGACCCAATGGTCTAAACGACGGAGTATCATTTTTTCCATCAATTTCCGGATACAGGATAGCATTGCAATCGGCCTATAAGAGTTGTGATCAGAAGCTGGTTTCCCTGGTTTTTGGATGGCGATCACCTTCACTTGCCTCCAATCCTGCGGTACAATGTTTTGCTCCAGGAACTTATTGAACAAGTTCAACAAGCGCCTCTTGGCATTGCCGGGTAGATTCTTCAACAAGTTGAATTTGATTCTATCTAATCCAGGCGCGTTATTGTTACAGGACAGAAGGGCAACTGAAAATTCTGCCATCGTAAAAGGTGATTCTATCGCGTCGTGGCCCGGAGACGCATCGCGAACAATATTTTGCTCAGGAACAGAGTCCGGACATACTTTCCTGGCAAAATCAAATATCCACCTACTTGAAGACTCCTCGCTTTCGTTGACCGTTACGCGATTCCGCATTCTTCGGGCTGTGTTCCAAAGAGTGCTCATCGATGTCTCCCTCGACGTCTCGTTCACGAACCGACGCCAATATCCACGTTTCTTTGCTTTAGCCAAGCTTTTAAGCTTGGTATCAAGCTCCGAATACCGTAAATAGTCGCCAGGTATACCTCCCGTCTGGTAGGCCTTAAACGCGTCGGATCTTTGCGTGTAGACATCGGAGCACTCTTGGTCCCACCACGGAGTGGGAGGCCGTTCTTTGATCGTTACGCCGGGATATTTCTTCGTTTGGGCTTGCAACGCGGCGTCGAGAATCAAGCCCGCGAGGAGGTTGTATTCTTCAAGTGGTGAATGATGTTGAATCGACTCGACCGCTTTTGAAATCATTTCCTCGTATAACTTCCAATCGACATTTCGTGTGAGGTCATACGGAATGTCAATTGGTCGCATGCGAGTTGACCCGTTAGTAATTGAAATAAGAATAGGCAGATGGTCGCTACCGTGAGGATCGAGGATTACCTTCCATGTGCAATCCAACCGTAGCGACGTCGAACATAAGGATAGATCCAAAGCGCTTGGGCGCGCTGGAGGTTTCGGGATACGTGTCATTTCACCGTTGTTTAAAATAGTCATGTCGAAGTCATCGCAAAGGTTATAGATTAAAGAGGAGCGGTTATCATTGTATGGGGAACCCCAAGCCACGCCATGAGAGTTGAAGTCTCCCAAAATCAAACGTGGCGAGGGAAGAAGTTCTATTAAATCAAAGAGCAGCCGTTGCCCAACCTGTGCTCTGGGGGGAATATATATTGAGGCAATACAAAGCTCTTTACCTTGTATTGTCATTTGACATGCGACAACTTCGATGCCTGGAATCGAGGGGAGGTTAATACGATAGAAAGAATAGCACTTTTTAATCCCTAAAAGTACTCCTCCATATGGGGTGTCTCGATCAAGGCGAATAATATTAAAATCATGGAAGTTGAGATCAATATTTGAAGTAAGCCAAGTTTCACAAAGGGAAAATGCATCGCATTTGTTTTTATTTATCAAAACTTTAAACGAATCAATTTTTGGTAAAATACTTCTACAATTCCACTGTAAGACAGAGATAGAATCCTTCATATACGCAGTTGAATTAGGCATCGAAGGATACAATCGCTGCAAGGAGAGGCCATTGGGCAGTCAACTGCTTCAAAAATGATCTAACTGTTGGGAGGAATGCTGTAAGAAAAATTTTAATTGGATCGGGTACATTGAAAGTTTCAAAAATCCAGTCCACAATGTCAGAAAATTTCACAAATCCAGAGTTTGTTTCATCAACTGGGAGTGTAAAAGGAGCAACTGAGGTTTTAGATGTTCCTGGCAGTGCTGGGAACTCCTTCTGGGACTTTAAATTTGCCAGCCCAGGAGGAGTTTGCTCCGGTTTTTCCGCAGCACTGTTTGGTTTGTTTGTAACTTTCATTTCACTTTGAGAAATCTTAGGACCTTTTCTGGGAAGTTTAGGAGAGGAAATATTTTTCCTCTTTCTAGACTCCCCAGGATTGGCGTAAGATGCTCCCGCTGGTGAATCGTCAGAATCGGTTTCATCAGAGGACAACAGATCGAAGGGGTTCGAAGTAACGGGAGAAGTGGTAACGGTCTTCTTCAGCATGTCAGCGTAGGAACGCTTTGAACGCTCTTTGAGAGACCGTTTTATTTTATCCCTGCGCTGCATGTACACCGCACATGTCGAGAGCTCATGCAGATTTTCTCCGCAGTGAATACACTTTTCAGCGTTAACACTGCAAGAATCTTCCGCATGAGACTCCCCACACTTGCCACAACGTGCCTTATTGCAGCAGTAGGCGGCTGTATGGCCTAACTGCTTGCAATTCAGGCAGTTCATGACGCGGGGCACGTAGAGCCTCACAGGGAGACGAACCCGGTGGATCGAGACGTGGCTTGGTAGTGCAGACCCGGCGAACGTAACTCGAAACGAGTCTGACGGAGTGTATACTGTTTTGCCACCGATGATCGATGCTGACCGCAATTGCTTGCAGTCGAGCACCTTTACTTCGGGACACGTTTTGTTCTTAAAGCACCCTTTGGCACTTTGCAGTATACACTCGACGGACAGACTCGAATCGGTTATGACACCGTCGATCTCCACGTCTCGTGCGGGTATGTAAACGCGATACTCGCGTGTGAAGAGCTCAGAGCAAGCTATATCGTTGGCCTCTTTCAGGTTACCGACCACGACACGGAGCTTGTTAGGCCGGACCTTGGAAATTTCGGTCACGCCCTTGTACTCCTTCGTCAGGTCTTTAGAAATCTGCAAGAGGTTCAACTTTTTCGATTTCGGTCCTGCCTTTGGCCGAAAATAAACAGTATAGCTGCCCTGGGCTCCGTCTGGGTAAAGCCTGGGGCGAGGGGGGACTGAAGAATGAACAGGGGAGGGGGTAACAGAAGGGTCAGGGTCAGAGGGGTTCGGGGATGGTGGCGCGGGAGGCGAGGGATCTACATCCATCGCGCTAAGTCTAGCGCACTAGCGCTGACAAGAACACGTACCTTTTTATTTCTCCCTTCCAGTAAGGTTGGTTGTCCGATCGTTCGAAGTAGCAGCCGTTACAGCCAGCAGCACCAATACAGCAGCACCAAACAGCCACCAGCAGCGAGCCAGGTGTGAGATCACTCCACACAGCGATACAACTCGCTGACACTGATGGCTTCTTCTTTTTCCTCGTTTGTGTCTCGTCCACTGCTGTAGCACAATCCAGCCAGCAGCCAAATCGGCTTACGCACCAGCTGGCAGTCACGATGCGAAACAGTTGCACAAAGGCACGACCTTGAACCCGGATTTATTTCACTCGACCAGGCAAACAATGCCAACACTTGTTCACACGTCTTTTGTTTTATACTCTATCGGACCGATCACCAAACACGTCCAGTACTGATGCGTGTTCGGCACAGAATGAAGGGAGGGGTGTTATACCACCGTAAAAATATTGTTTGCCTTCCGAAACCTTAATTTTTCAATTTGGTTTCATTTGCTTGATTATTTCTCGAGTTATGCAGAGATTTGTGTTTCATTTGTATGGGATATAAATATATTTTTGCTTTCAAAAATCTCCATTTGCCAAATTTGGTTCTATTTGTTTGATTAGTTCTTGTGTTATGCAGAAATTTGTGTTTTATGTGTATGGGTCCTCTTTCTTGCAGAGAGGAAAGTGGTCTCAAATCAGTATAATAACCTTCCCCGGCCCTATGTAAGGATCTTATATACCAATTTTCACGTCGATCTGCTGATCCTTTCTTGAATTTACTTCTGACATACGGTTATCGTTGCTTTTTTATTATATTGAAGAAAAAGATTCAGCCCAGAATTGTGACTAAATACTTCTGAAGACCACTTCTGAAGGTCAAATAAAAAAATGATTCCGAAACAAATCCAAAATGGTAAAACGATAAAGCCGCTGTCCGAAATTGTCGCAAAAAACGCTTCTTAAGGCCAGAAGAAGGATCAAAACGAAACCAACAACAAATCCAAATAAGGCACAGAATGACGAAAAATCGTAATTTAGGCTCAGAATAGGAAAAAACGCTTCTGGGGTTTAGAAATGGCCAAATATCATGAGGATCCGAAACTCCGCTCAGAAAACGAAATAGGGCTGGGACTTTTAACCGGATATATTCGTGATCCGGTTATCCGAAGCTCGGATCACGGATGGGTGAACGAATACTATTCGGATGACCGGATATCCGGATACGAATAATCGAATAGTCGGATATTCGGATATCCGGATATTCGCAGTTTTTTCTGTCTTTTGAAGCCTGTTCAAATAAAACGTAACGCCCAAAATGGCTTTTTTCACAATCCCCCATCCCTTTGTAAGCAGCGTTGCTAAACGAGCGAGAAGCATAACATATCCACTCCTTTCTGCTTGAGAATCAGATGTGTGCTACGCTTCTCCAGTCGTTCGCACTCACACCTTCGAGACACTCTTTATTATTCACGCACTTGCCAGAGCAGCAGCCAGCATACAACCGCTCGCAAATTCTCTTCTATCTTTTTACTCACGCCGAGTACGCGAGTACTCGAATAAGAGTACTTGACTAGGAGTGCTTGAAAAAATGTGCCCGAAAACGAAAATGCTTCGTTCACCGACTCACGCATGCGGTTTGTCAATCGCTGAACTGATGCCAAGCAGTTTTGCATCGTGCACCGACAGCCGAAATTGGGGTGATGAATCTATATAGAATCGCATGCTTGAACGTGTAGGGTATCGGAATACCTACTCGCAGTGATGCCACATTTTTATCTGTATTTCGAATCTCAGGAAATCTCCTTGGTGATATTTCAATCTGTATAAAAATCTGCATATTTACTCAACATATCCCTTAGAAGAAAAAAACGCAACATAGTTTGTTCATTGACTCATTTATGCACACGTTTACGCGTAGCATATAAATATAATGAAAACTCCAACACGCTCAATAGCATTTGAGTTCATTTTCGATTTTCAACTATATCGAAAAGTTTATTTCGCGACTTCATGAAAACCAAAAAAAAACTGTATAGTTCTGTACTATTTCTAGAAAATCCGTAATTTGTATATACAGATATCTGTATGAAAAATACACAAAAAATCTGTATAAGTACTGATAAATCTGTATATGTGGCATCCCTGCCTACTCGTCGAAATATTCTTTTTGCCACTCCGCTTCGTCGTGCCTTGTCACTCCGTATCGTCATAATGCGTCTTGACGGTCTTAACAATCACCTCCGCTGGTTGTGCTCGCGAGAAAGGGAGGTACTCGCGAGTGGGAAAGTACACGAGCGAGAGTGTGTGTGAGAAAACTCGCAAGCATCAACGCTCGGTAGTGTGAAATAAAAAAAATAAAAGAGAACGAGAAACAGTACGACAGGAGTATCTCTAGTGTGAGATCTTGGTAGCGGCGAGAACGCCACTTGGAGTATCGCATGCTTTTTGCGAGCGAGTTTAACAACGCTGTTTGTAAGTATTTGTTCAAGAGAGCTTCGTAGCCGCAAGGTTACAGAGTCCGCTTTGATAAGCGAGTGGTCGTGGGTTCGAATCTTACTAGAATCAGGCCATTTGGTTGTCAAAGGACTTTAACATACTACATACCCTTCCTTCAAGCTGAATTCTATAGTACCCTTGCCGACTTTCATCCTAACAAAAAAGTCCCTCTTATAACAAAACTGTTCTGAGTAATGTATAATAGTTCTCTTCAGGGAATTGTAATTATGACGCGGTCTTGGCTGGAGGAACGAGGTTTCGATACGACTCCTTCCTCTTGACAAAAATATAAGTCCTACTTATAATAAACCTGACCAGAGGTGAAGCATTGAGTGCCTCTTCAGGGAATTGTGATTGTGACGCGGTGTTGGTAGGAGGAACGAGGTTCGATAAGACTCCTTCCTCTTGACAAAATAAGTCCTTCTTATAATAAAACTGATTTCCAGAAATATTTACCCTCTACAGAGAATTATAATTGGCGATATTGGCACGAGGAACGAGGTTTCGATAAGACTCCTTCCTCTTGACATAATAAGTCCCTCTTAGAATAAACCTGGCAAGAGAGGAACGTTAGGTGTAGCCTCAGCTCAGGGAATTGTAATTTGGCGATATTGGTAGGATAGAAAAGAGGCTCGGTATAGTAGAGCAGTAAGTTTGAAATGTAAGGGTAAACTCTCACACACAAGCACGGATATAAATGAAAAAAAGCGTATCATTCACTTCAATAGTGATACTGCCAATAATATGAAGTGCGGAGTACAGAAAACGCCTGGGCAATATCACAATAGATCAAAATGTCTCTGGTCGCAGTGATGAGTCCACACAGAGAGAAAAAAAAAAGTATTTGTTCACATAATTCTCATTAAAAAATGTTCGGATAAAAAATCCGGATATCCGAGGCCGGATATCCGGATATTTTAATTCGGATAGTCCCAGAACTAATACGAAGACGAAATAAAAATTGGTCCCAAATTGGGCTCTGAATGACGAAAAAATTGTTTTAAAGTGCGGAATAGAACAATATTCTCAATCAAGCTTAGTATGGCAAAAAAAAACTTCGAAGGTCAGAAAATGCTAGAAAATTATCTTTCAATAAGATCAGAATGGCGAAGGAAGCCTTCCGATGGCAAATAAAAAAAAATAGAATTTGAAACTGAAAGATTGAAAAGCATGAGAAAATTCAAATAGTAAAATTAAACGAAAAAAAAACTTTCCTCTTTATCTCTAAATATTTAAATTTCCTTTATTCAGGAATCCTGGTCAATAAATACTAAAACATAACGTTTTTTATATGCTGGTAAGCTGATATTTTATGATTTAAAAACGGTAAGCGGAACAATTACAAATCAAAAGAGATTTCGGAGTTCCAACGGCCGAAGGACAAGATTTCTGTTCATTAAAAGATTGTCAACTGAAATTTCACTGATTTCACTAACAGTGTATATAAAATCAGCAGGCATTGCTTACTAGGATGAGTTCATTTGTTTGCATTCGATAATTGGCAAAATATTTAAAGTTCCCGAAAGAAGGCTGGAAAGATAAGTTTCATAGTCCAGATTGTGATCAAAACAACTATTGGCTGGAAACACATTCCTGACAACTGATGAATTGTCAAATGTATGACTAGTACGGATCTGCTTGCAAAACGACGCACAAAATGATAATGTTTTGCTAATTCAAACGAAAAGTTACAGATTTCTCAGACCAGAACGGATCAAAACATCACACCGAGAAAAAAAAACCGAACATCAACATCGGAGTTAGAAAATTTACACTCGTGTGGGAGAGTTGAAAACTAAACGAAACAAACTGAACGATGAGCATGAGTAGGTTGTATAAGAAATCTAAACGGAAAGGAGAAAAAAAACTAAATGTACAGTTTCTCCAACGAGATAAAAATCGTGCAATTATCTTGTGAAACGTGCAACGGAACGGGGCGCCTAATCGCTGAGCGGTCATTACTCGTTCACTAGCAAAAAACGTTTTTTTTTGTAGGTTTAGAAAGCAGAAATCTAAGGATCGTTCCCCAAAACGCACTCGCTCTATGATAGTAATAATATATAGGTATGAATGTAATTTGTACTCTACAAACGGGTGCAGACGACGATTTTCAAGCCGGACCTCGCTGATCAGATTCGAGCCAAACAGGACTATCGGGGTACTGTGCAAGCAACTCTCAAGTTAGTCTGATGTTTGTTAGGCTATCCGATAACTATTATTAATCGAAATGCTTTTTATTTGAAGTATTTTTCTAGTTTAAATCGTCATTTTTTTGGTGAAACAGTTCTCGATCAAAAAAACGCAGTTTCGAAGAGTAGAAACAGATTACGAGGGGAATCCTGCATACTTATTGTACTGTGGAACAAAATCAGACCGATCGCGCGGTTTTGGGGGTCGGCATTTTTTGTTTCGATGAAACTGAATCCGAATCGAACTGATAAAATACTTGAAATAAAAGGAAATTATATTGCGAAAAAAATGAACTGAAATCCGTTCGACTCACTCACGACTCACAGTGCATTTCATCGCTATTGTCCTGGGAGCCGCAGTTCTTGACGCCGTTGCAGCGCAACCGCTCCGAGATGCAGTAGCCGGAACCGAGACACTGGAAGTGGTACGTGGACTCGCACAGCAACGAAATGGTCGAGCTGGGCCCGACGGGAGAATCCTGCACTTCGGTCCAGATTACGCGGAAACCCTAGCGAAGTAAAAATGTGAAAAAATATTTTTCCAGAACTAATAAAGGATTCGTACCTGTGCCCCGATGGCTTTGTCCGCGCTGGTGAAACTGATTCGAGCAGTCTGGCCTTGGGTTACGTACTGCCAGTGCTCCATAGCCGGTTTTTCGCCGCACATTTCGATAGGGGACATGTCGGAGTCAGGCGAAAGCCACAGGCGCATAACAGCCGCAGCACAGCCACGAGCTATAGCAGCAGAAAAAAAGAATTAGTTTACGAACGATAAAGAGGGTCACATTTTCACTTACTTGCAGGTTCTCCCTCGATGCCGAAGAAGTCAAAGTTGAGCAGTATCTTGTACCCGATTCGCGCCGTAATGTACCAGTTACAGGCCCGGGACGCTAGCCCCTTGCCGGGTGCATCATAGTTAGCGGGGAAGTTGGGCGATGTCACAACGCCGGAGTCCTCTCCGGAGTAGTTGCCACCGCAGTCACCGAACACAGATTTGGCAGTTTCGAAAATGTACCGTGCTTTGAATCCGCTGGCCACGTTCTCCTGATCCGTGTGCAGCACCACCCGAATGCCAACGGCACCACGGGGACTTTCTACCGGACCTGGAGCCGTCAAGCTACAGTATCTGCCCAAGAATCGATCCGTTCCGTCCCGGTACAGGACGTACATCTCCAGCCAGTCTTCGAAGCAAACGGATGTTCCGTACGCACCATAAGTGGTGTTCGCACCGTCCGCTTTCACCTTGAAGTGATCGAAAACGATCGTCACTTGTTCGTTCGGAGTGGCCAAAAACACATACGAGCAGTTCGTTTCGGACGGGTAATTCGACGGATAGCGAGGGCTGTTGAATTCGCCTTTTTTACGCGAAGTGCTTCGATAGGTGAAGCTGCAGGTTCCGTCCGGTGCGGCCGTTCCCGGGATCTTGTACTCCGTCTCGAAGGTGTACTTCGCCTTGAAACCACGGCCTTGCAATTCCCCGGAACTGAACACCATAACCAGCCGGGGTCCGTCGCTGATGACGGCATGCGGAAGCTCGTTACCGCACAATTCGTGATCGAACTTATCGTACGCGTCTGCCACTTCCTGACCCTTTAGATAGACCTTCAGGTATCCGTCAGTGCAGTTGGAACTGGGAAACAAAAAGGCAAAAGGATAATCGACATCAATTAGCATCAATTGGATTTACAACTGAGGGACGGGAGAATCGACTTCGCAGGCTTTCACTCAAATTAGACAAATCTATCAGACATTCTGTCCATTAGCAATCGTCTTCGCTTTCATGAGCTTTTGGCATTAATCAATCTAATCGACAAACCACGAAACGCAATCATTTTGTGGCGAAGCACACCGATTTGTTTGTGTACGCATCGCTAATTAAACGATTTCTCTAATCGATGGGTGAAAATAGCGAAAACAGCGTGATTCGCCACTGGCTACTTACTCGCCCTTGTGCTCTCCTTTCGGAATCTCGAAAATCGAAAATTCCAGCTTCACTCGTTCCAGGTTCTGGGCGTCCTGCATACCGTACACGAAATATCTGTAGGGGGGAATATGGTACGAAAGTTATTGTTTGAGCTCAGTTTCTATTAGAAAATGTATAAATGTTCTATACACATTTGTAATATTGTTTTAAAATTATTTCGAGGTTTACGCGGATATCAGAATACGAAAAATTTGCTGGATTGCAAAAAATACTTAAAAGTATTTAAAGTTTACCCTGTGACTTTACACGCATTTTAGAATTTACGCGGATACCGTAATTCACGCAGTTTGTGGACATAAAAGAAACAGGAAGAAATCAATGTCAAAAAAGATAAATATAAAAGGTAAAGAGATTGGATGATAATGGAAAGTTACATAAGTATGTTACAAACAATTGTTGAAAAGGATAAAGACAAGAAATACGAACAACAATATTTAAATTGTATAAAAGTATGGACCAATTTTTTTTTCATTACAAAAAAGAACATCAGAAGCAGTCAAAACAAAATTTTCAGGTGTGAAATAAATTTGAAAACCATAAAACAATTGCAAATTCAGGCAAAGCTTTATAAGATTAGAAATAAAAAAAAAACAATTAAAAGAAAGTTTAACAGTTAACGTATACTTATATAGAGAAAACAAATAAAGTTTAGGGAATAAAACAAATGCAATAACCCATACAATAAATTGAGAACAATAAAAAAACTAGAGGAGAATATCCCAGGCTAAATCTTAAATTGCAATTTTGAAGAATCATTAAACGCAAATCGACATTCAAAAATTTCAATTTAAGCTCCAACATTTAAAATTGATTAAAAATAAAATTGAAATTTAGGCATCATATATTGAAATATATATAATTAAAATTCTAATAAATATGAAACTAGAAATAACTGAGAAAATTGGAACTAGAAACTATTAATTACTATTTAACAATGAAGTGACACTCATAATTCACAAAATTTATTGAATGTTAAACGTATAAAAATGCTGAATGTGAAAAAAGATCAATACATAAATGTACAAAATGTTAAGACCGAACATATTTTGAAAACATCACCAAAACATCTCAGAAATGTTTTAATTTTTTGTTGAATGATGAATGTGTAAAAATATCTCAAACGTGTTTTGAAAAGGTCTCATAAATGTTACAAAATTATCTAGAAAAGAATGTAAAGCGTCCTATAAATAAATGTCCAAAAAATGTTTGATTAATATCTCAAAAATGTTCAAAACTGTCTGCTTGAAAGCGTTTCGAAAATGTCCAAGAGGTCTCAAAAATGTTTCTGAGCTGTCTCGAAAGTATTTCAAGTATGTTACGAAAATGTTTCAAAATGTCTCAATAATGCCAAAAGTCAAAATGTTTCGGAAATATTTTGAAGATGTCTCAAAACCATATATAAAATGTATCAGAAATGTTTCAAAACTTTCCAAATTAATAAAAATGCTAAAAAAGTCTCAGAAATGCCTAAACAATATTGGCAAATCGATTCAAATGTTTCAAAATTGTTAAAGATGTTAGAAGTATTCTTTACCAAATGTTATATCTCAAAAATGTTTTAAAAATGCTTCCAACAATATTTCAAAACGTTGCGAAAATGTTCTAAACCAAGTTTCTTAAGGATGTCTCTAAAATATATATGAAAATGTCAGAAATGTTAAAAACTCCTAAAAAGTCTTGAAAAAAATGTCAAAAATGTCTGAGAAAGGTCTCAAAAGTTTTTATCCACTTTCACTATTTAATTCTATCACTTTTCACTTATCACTTGCATATACGTATTTCAACGCTTACTTAGCGCCTTCGTCAGTGCTTATTTGGACTGTGGAGAAAATAGCGGAGCCCCTAAATTTTTATACCTAAAGCATAGTTTACAGTTCCAAGCGAAGTGAAAAATTTGACAAGTAAAAAAGCGTAAATTTTCGCTTGCGAAATCTGTCGTGAAAACCCGTATGTGGTATTTCACCAGCCTGCAGTTTACAGTTTAAATGAAACGAAATCCACGAGTTTACACTCCACAATGGTCCAGAAACCAAATTTAGAGGGAAATTTGGGTCTAGAGCTCTATAGCAATGTTTTAGAGAAAAACTTTCTTCTACAAAGTTGTTACATATGATAATGCGCTTATTGGAAAATTATCAAAAATAAGGGTGACCAAAATTTTTCGAAGCAATCAACTATCTAACTTTTTTATCTTTGAAGATAGAAGAAAAACTTGTTCTACAATGTTATAGCTCCAATAATTTTAAGTAACTTTGTGAAAAAAAGTTTTTTTCTATCTTTGAAAACAACCGATTTTTATTGAAAAAACACATTTTGCTCTCTAACTTCTTTATTTCACGTTTCACCCTTAAATTGCCTTTGAACGACTTTCAAAGCTTTTTAAGAGAAGCAATGTGCAATTCTGATATCGTAAATATCTCTATTCTACTCAAAGCTATTGATGTTTTTCATCAAAAAACATGCGTTTTTCATTTGTATGTCATTAATTTTGGGGCAAACACAAAAAATATCTCTTGGTCTCATTTTAAAGGGCATACTTGACTCTATAAATGGAGAAACTTTTAGAGATATGTTATTCTTTAAATTTGAGTAAATTCAATTTAAAAACAAGACGAAAATTTCAATAATTTTATACATTATGCATACAAAAGCACCCAGATTTATGTTTTGGTATTTTTTCTTATAACTAGACGTAATTACCTTTAATTTGACCCAAAAAGATCGAAAATCGATCAACTGGTTCAAAAGTTATGAATTTTTTTAAATAAAATACATCAAATATAGCCGTTTTTTATGGTCACCCTATTTCGGAGCTGATCCCCTTAACAACAGGGATCGGGTGCTACTCATTTTTTTTGCGTGCATAAATTTCTAACGAGACGAGTAAGAGCAGTTCGGATTGCACTGCACATTCGTTTCCAAAGAGACAAGTAAGTGCAGGTAGCATGTCACAACACACTTTATCCGTCTCTTTCCGGAGATGTCTCTCACTCAGGGATCGGGTGCTACTCATTTTTTTTTACGAGTAGAATGCACGATGTTGGGAGACTGCACATCAATTTTCAAAGAGACGAGTAAAAGCAGTTCGGATCCCTTTCGTGTCGTTCAGGCGACCTCACAGAATTTACCCCAGTATAGACCATCGCACGGTGGCGGAGTGAGGTTAAAGAGATTCGGTGAGATAGTCTATAGTGCAGAAAGACGTACCGTGACGCGGGTAATTCTGCGCAGCACATTTTCCCGCGCACTCAGCTTATAAAACTGTTTGCTACAGTAAATTTTACTAAAACATACCTAATCTCTGTACTTTTATAGCAAACTATGCTATGCACATGATAAAGCACACAAATCAAATGTGTTTTAGTAAAATTTACTGTTGAAAAATAGTTTTTTAAGATGAGTGCGCGGAAAACTTGCTGCGCAGGATTACCTACCCGCAGTAACGGTAGTTTCTACCTCAGAAAATTTCTTGGGCTTTGTGTGCCTCTTTATTGAGAGAGTTTTTGATCACAGCCAGTGATGCCACATATTCAGATTAATCTGTAGTTATACAGATTTTATTTTTCGACATTTTCACGCATAACGATTATCTGTGTTGTATGAGGATGCGGATCACACCTTTTCAATAAGTAAAAAATGAATCGTACAACGCATATTATTGTTTTGAAAGGTATGCTTCTATGCTGAACAACAGATTGAAGAAAATTGATCTTACAACACTAAATGAAGGCAGAGCTTAATGCTTTTAAAGTTAAATAGCACCTAAACATAAAGAGGTGTCAAAGAACATCTTGTACAGTAGACTTTAAAATTTAATTTAGTTAACAACAAAACCCATGTTTATCACATATTTAAGAGAGGAAATTGTTCCTTTTCTAGGTGCTTCTTATTCTCTATAATTCGACGTTTTAAAGATATCATTGATTACGGACTTTCTCGACTTTCCAACGAAACCAACAAAATTAAGCTAGCTTTACATTTCTTGTGCAGTAGTTAAATGTATTTAAAAATGTGAGTGGCAACCCTGATTATGCCTGTGCTGTGTGAAAATTTTGCCCGTTTGCGGCTTCCTGCTGACTCGTAGGGAGAATGAAAACTTGAATTAACTATTTATAATTAGAGGTACACTATTCACAAATTGAAAAGTTTATCGTATAATGGTGAAAAACACAAATTAGATTCATGCTTATAAAACTAGCAATCAGTCAATGTGTGGGGCACAATGAGCTTACCACTGGGGCATAATGAGCACTCTTATGGAACATATCTGTGTAGAAGTACAACTAATGGGCCAACGTTTGTCGCGAGATGCCATGATACTTGGCGGCTTGTTTCGTAAATGTCCCGTCGCGCCTTATGGTGGCCAATTCTGCCTGCAGTCCCTTTTTCTGACCGATTCGGCTTCAAAGATTTTCTATTATATCTATAGAATATATATCTAGTTTCGCATATAAGAGGGGTGCCCATTTCACCCCGTGTGCTTATTATGCCCCTCATCCCCCTACACAGATTTTAATGCAACATTCGTAGCAAGTTTCGAACGCTTTCATTGCACATAATTGCACAGAGACATCTCCGGAAAGAGACGGATGAAGAGTGCTGTGACATGCGAACTGCACTTACTTGTCTCTTTGGAAACGAAATGTACAGTGCAATCCGAACTGCTCTTACTCGTCTCTTTAGAAATTATTGTGCAGTCTCCCAACGGCGTGTGCTTTGCACGCAAAAAAATGAGTAGCACCCGATCTCTGACTCTCAAGTATAAAATCTCTCTCTCCTTCGTCTCTTACCCCTTCCAAATATTGGAGACGTGCACAAAAATCTGCGAGACGCACGAAGATTTTTTGCACAGCTCTGAGTAGTTAGACGATCCCTGCTCAACAACCCAACGAAACAATACGGGTTTGATTATTTTCAACATAGATGCATCCCTGATATTGGCGATATCAGAATTGCAAATTGATTCTCTTCAAAAGCTTTGGAAGTCGTTCAAAGGCAGTTTAAGGGTGAAACTTGAAATAAAGAAGTTAGAGCGCAAAATGTGTTTTATTTATGTTTAATATAAATCGGTTGTTTTCAAAGATAGAACAAAACTTTTTTTCACAAAGTTACTTAAAATTATTGGAGCTATAACATTGTAGAGCAAGTTTTTCTTCTATCTTCAAAGATAAAAAAGTTAGATAGTTGATTGCTTCGAAAATTTTGGTCACCCTAATTTTTGATAATTTTTCAATAAGCGCATTATCATTTGTAACAACTTTGTAGAAAAAAGTTTTTCTCTAAAACATTGCTATAGAGCTCTAGACCCAAATTTCCTCCTTAATTTGGTTTCTGGACCATTGTGCACTCCGAGCGAAATGAAAATTGACTGCCACTGACAGAAATAAACCCACGCAAGTTTTCGCTTGCTACTGCTTTTTTCACTACCGTTTGCATGCGTGAAAAAAGTAAACCCCAGTGAAAAAGATGAGATCCACAACTTTCGATTTCGCTGGATCGAATTTGTTTACAGTTCCAAGCGAAGTAAAATGTTTGCAGGTTGCATTTTCACGAGCGTGAAAAAATGAACATTTTGTATGAGATTTTCACTTCGCTTGGAACTCTAAATAGAGCTTAAGTAGGTAAACGAATGGGAAATTTGTTTTTTTTTTTCAAATAAGCACTGACGAAGGCGTTAAGTAAGCATTGATAAGTGAAAAGTGATAGAATTAAATAGTGAAGGTGGATAAGAGTGTAATGTGTAGTTTTGAGACAGTTTCGAAACATATTTGAGCCGATTTCGAAATATTTTTGATACACTTTTGAAACATTTTTGAGTCATTTCTTGACATTTCTGGTAAAGTTTTGAAACATTTTCGAGGCATTTTTGAAACATGGAAGACCTTTTTGAAACACTTGTGGAACAATTCATAAGACATTTTTGAAACATTTTTGAGATATTTCTGAGACATTTTTGAAACAAATTAGAGATATTATTGATACAGCGAGACATTTTTAGATATTTTTCAAACATATTTTGACATTTCTGAACATTTGTTAATATTAAATGTTTGAAAATTTTCGGAAGACATTCATGAAACACTTCTGAATTATTGCTGAGACAATTTCGAAACATTCTTGAAACTTGTTATATTTTTGAGATATTTTTGAAATAACTTTGAGATAGTTTTTAAACATGTTTTAGACCTTTGTGAAACATATTTGAGAAATATTTCAAACATCTATGAGACATATATAAGACATATATAAGACTCTTTCAAGACATTTTGAAACATTTCTGAAACTTTTTCGAGACACATCTAGGACATTTTCGGAACTGTTTTGAAACATTTTGCAGACATTTCTGAGACAACTTTAAAATATGATGAAGACCATATTTGAGACATTTTCGAAATATGTATTTTTGAAACATTAACGAGACATCTTTGAAACATTTTTGTAGACAATTTTAAAAATTCTTAAACGCATTTTTTTAACAGTTTTGAGACATTCTGTTGACTTTTTTGCAAACATATTGACGACATTTTCAAGAGATTCTACAACATTTTTGTGTTATCCTTAAAAAAATTGTGAGACCTTTCTAAGGGCCATCCACATACCACGTGGACAGATTTTTAACGATTCTGACCCCCTCCTCTCCCCCTCCGTGGACAACTGCCCATATTACTTTTTTGGAGTCATTTTCACAACATTTCAAGATATATCATTTTGCAAAGAATATTTCTAACATTTTTGATATCTTGGCGAAATTTTTTGAACATTTCTGAGATATCTTTGACATTTTTAATATTTCTGACAGTTTTGAAACATTTCTGAGACATTTTTCTATATACAGGTCGGACTCGATTATCCGGAGCTCGATTATCCGGAGTATTTTTTTTCTGTTGTTCTATAACGTACTTTTGTTTTCTTGGGAGGTTCGGGGTTGTTCAAAATTGTGACGGTACAAGCCCCGTTTTGTTTAGGCAGTTCGTTTTCAGCAGTTTTCTCGTCGTTCCTTAAAACAGTGGTTACTCAACAACCTCCAAAAGCCAGTTATTATGGTATTTTGTTGCCGATGAGGACAACCACTATAGGTTAACCGGTTTCAGATTTATGACCGGAACATATTTTGTCATATAATGATCATGATCAATGCAGTACTTAGAACCATAAGCAGGCCTATCCCGGTTGTGTTCCGAAAACTCCCGGATTATTGAACCAAAACTTATCAAACGAAATCAATAACGACTGGAAATACGCAAAGTAGCCCATTAGTGGCCATATCGAGCTTCTATATAGATCATTACACGGACCGACCTAACCTATCTTTTTTAACAGCTCCAGTAGCTTGTTTGTTTTGAAACACTTTTGAAACATTTTTGATGTCTCAAAAAATAGTTTCAAGATAGTAAAAATAGTTTCAATAGTTTTTGAGATAGTTTCAAGACCTTTTCGAAGCATATGTGAGAAATCTTTAAAATATTTTTGAAGCAATTTTGAGTCACTTTAAAAACATTTTCTAGACATTTCTAAAAGAGTTTTAAAAACATTTCATGTTATCTACGAGACATTTTTAAAACTTGTTTGAAACATATTTGAGGCTTTTTTGGAACACCTTTGGAACATTTTTGGAATGTTTTTGGAACATTTCCAAGCAATTTCGAGACAGTTTTTGAGACATTTTTGAAATACTTCTGAAACATTTTTGAGGCATCTTTGAGATATTGTAGAGACATCTTTGAGAGATTTTTGAAGCATATTCAATACTACTCTAAGACATTTTTGGTACCATTTTTAAAGACATTTTTAAACAATTTTGAAACATTGTTGAGACCTTTTTAAAACATCTTTGAGATATTTTTGAAACACTTCTGAAATACTTTGGAAGCATCTTTAAGATATTTTTAGGCAGTCTTCCTAGAAATTTTCGAAACATGTTTGATACAATTTTCGTGGCGTTTTGAGACCTTTATAAAAATATTCGAGATCTTTTAAAAATTTATGAGACATTTTTGAAACGATTTTGAGATAGTTTCAAAACATGTTTTGAAACATTTTCGTGAAGTTTCAGGAAGGGTTTCGAAACTTTCTCGAAACATTTTCGAGGCATTCTTGAAATATATTGGAGACCTTTTTGAAACACTTTTGAAACATTTTGGAGCCTTTGAGATATTTTGAAGACCGTTTTCAAAAATTTGCAAAACATCTTTAAAACACTCTGGATCAATTTTGACTCATTTTCTAGACATTTCTGAAAGAGTTTTAAAAACAGTATCCATGAGACATTTTTGAAACTTGTTCGAAACGTATTTGAAACCTTGTTGAAACACTTTTGGGACATTTTTGAAATATTTTTGAACCTTATTTCAAACAATTTTGAGACAGTTTTTTAGGCTTTTTTGAGGCATCTTTGAGATATTTTGGAGACGTTATTGAGAAAATTTTGAAACCTATTTGATACAACTTTCACCCATTTTTGGATCAATTTTTGAGATATTTTTTGAACTTTTCTGAGACAATTTTGAAAGCTATTTAAGACGGTTTTGAAATTTTCAAGACATTTTTCCAACCTTTTCGAGACGGTTTTGAAATATATTTGAGAACATTTTGAAATATTTTTGATTCTAAGAGAGTTGCGAAGCATTTTCGAGGCATTTTTGAAACAGGTTTGATTTAAAACACTTTTAAAACATTTTGGAGATATCTTTGCAACTTTTTTGAAACATATTTGATACTACTTTAAGACATTTTTGAAACAATTTTTGAGATATTTTTTTAACTTTCCTGAGACAATTTTGAAAGTTATTTAAAACGGTTTTGAAAATTTCGAGACATTTTCCAACCTTTTTGAGACGGTTTCGAAACATATTTAAGACCATTTTGAAATATTTTTGATTCTAAGAGAGCTGTGAAACATTTTCGAGGCATTTTTGAAACAGGTTGGATACATCAATTTTTTTAAAACACTTTTAAAAGATTTTGGAGATATCTTTGAAATAATTTCGAGAACTTTTCAAAACAGACATTTTTGGAATAATTTCGAATCATTTTAGAATCATTTTTTAAGACATTGCTTAGAGAGAGATAAACATTTTTAAGATATTTTAAGCTATCTAAGAGACATTTTCTAGAAATTTCTGAACATTTATAACACATTGTGATAATTTTGATACATTTATGTGACATTTAAAAAATTCTAAAATATATTTGAAGCATCTTTGAAACATTTTGAAACATATTTAATACAACGTTGGAGCTATTTTTAGATATTTTCTAGACATTTCTGAAACTGTTTTGAAACATTTTCGGGATCTTTTCGAGAAAATTTTGAGATCGTTTTGAAATATTTTATGAATTTGTTTCCGTCCTGTTCGAAACATTTTCCGGACATTTCCGAACATTAAGAACGCATCTTTGAGATATGTATATACATGTATGAATGTCTTCCGAAAGTTTTCAAATATGTTTTAAAAATATTTCAGAAATATTTCCAAATGTTCGGAAATGTCAAAATATGTTTGAAAAAATTAAGAAAAATGCCTCGCTGTATCAATAATAATTCTAATTTGTTTCAAATTTGTTTCAAAAATGTCTCAGAAATGTCTCAAAAATGTTTCAAAAATGTCTAGAAAATGTCTCATGAATTGTTCCAAAAAATGCTTCGCAGGTGTTTCAAAAAGGTCTCCTATGTTTCGAAAATGCCTCGAAAATGTTTCAAAACTTTCCCAGAAATGTCAAGAAATGTCTCAAAAATGTTTCCAAAGTGTATCAAAAATATTCCGCAATGGTCTCAAATATGTTTCGGAACTGTCTCAAAACTGTTTCAAAAATGTCTCGAAAATTTCAAAAGCATCTTAAATATGTTCAAAAATTTTCTCAGATAGGTCTAAATAATGTCTCAAAAATTGTTTCAAAAATGTCTTAAAAATGAAAATTTCAAAAATCTCCCAAAGATGCCTCAAAAATATTTTGAAGTGTTTCAAAAATGTCTTATAAACCTGTCTCAACATTGTTTGAAAATGTTTCAAAAGCATTTAAAAAATGTCCCAAAGGTGTTTCAAAAGAGTCTCAAAAATGTTTCAAACAAGTTTTAGAAATGTCTCATAGATAACCTAAAATGTTTTCAAAACTCTATAACTTTTTATCATTTTTGAGAGATTTTTAAAACAGACAATTGAGACAATTCTGAAACATTATTGAAACATATTTGAGACATTTTTGAAAGTTTCGAGGCATTTTTGAAACAATTTCAAGACATTTCTGAGACAATCTTTAAGAGACATTTTTGAGAGATTTCGGAAACACATTTGATAGAACTCTGAGACATTTTTGAAACACTTTTGAAACATTTTTAGATACAACTGGATAATGGTTCTAAAAAGACTCAAAATTGTTTCAAAAATATTTTAAAGATGACTCAGTTATATTTCAAAAAGGTCTCAAAATATCTCAAAGATGTCTCCAAAATAATTCAAGAGTGTTTCAAAAGGTCTTTAATATATTTCAAAGATGCTTCAAAAATGTTTCGGAAAGGTTTTAAAACCCGTTCAGAAATTTCACGAAAATGTCTCAAAAATGATTCAAAGTGTATCTAAAATATTTCAATTATTATTTTTTTAGTTATCAAACATGTTTTAAAACTGTCTCAAAATTGTTTTAAAAATTGTCCCATAAATTTCAAAAATATCTCAAATATGTTTCAAAAAGGTGTCATAACACGACGGAAAGGTCTACAAAATGTTTCAAAAACGTTTCAAAAATGTTTCAAAAATGTCTCAGAGTTCTTTCAAATATGTTTCAGAAATCTCTCAAAGATGTCTCTGAAATACTGTGCCAGAAAGGTCTTAAATTGTTCCAAAAATGTCTCAAATATGTTACAAAAATATTTCAGAATTGTCTCAATTGTCTGTTCGAAAAAATCTCTCAAAAATTATTAAAAAATGGCCCAAAAGTGTTTCAAAAAGGTCTCAAATAAGTTTTAAACGGTTTTAAAAATATCTCATAGATAACTTAAAATTTCATGAATACTTTTTCAGAAATATCTAGAAAATGTCTCTACAATGACTCAAAATTGTTCCAAAAATGTTTTAAGGATTTTCATTAGGGTGTCCCAAATAACGTTTTGTTAGATAGTCTGGGGGCTCAACCGGATTGATTGGTTATGGTGTAACAAAAAAACTTGTATGGCGACAACTCTGGAAAATGTCACGGCTTGTTGTGGCTCAAGTTTCGTTGTTACATTTTTTTGCTTTCCTGTAAATTTTTAATTTTGGTGTTTTCTGAAATTGAACCTTTAAAAAACATGCTAAACTTTACGCTAGTAACCATCCTATACCACGGAAAGATGGGGAATTTTATGAAGAAAAACTTCCTAAAAGACACAAAAATCCTTAAAAATCCAAAAATATCTTAAAGTCGTCTCAAATATGTTTCAAAACTGTCTCGAATTTTTTGAAAAATGTCTCCAAAATTTTAAAAATATTTCAAATATGTTTAACAAAATGTTTCGGAAAATGTCTTGAAAGTTGTTCCAACTATGTCTTAGAGTTGTATCGAAAATGTTTCAACAGTCTCTCAAAGATGTCTTTAAAATATTATCTCAGAAATGTTTAAAAAATGTTCAAAAAATATCTTTCACAAATATGTTTAAAAACTGTTCTAAAATTGTATCAGAACGGTCTCAAATATGTTTCAAAAAGGTCTCAAAAGTGTTTCAAAATTGTGTACATTGTTTACGTAATGTCTCAAAAATTGATACAAAAATGTCTTGAAGTTGTATCAAATGTTTCAAAAATTTCTCAAAAACGTCTCGAAAAAACTCGAAGATGCTTCAAAAATGTCTCAGATATGTCTGAAAAATGATTCAAAAATGTCTTAAATGTGTTTAAAAAAGGTCTAAAAGATGTCTTAAAAATAGATACAAACCTATTTCAAAGGTGTCCTAAATCTGTTTTAAAAGAGTCTCAAAATGGTTTCAGAAGTGTCTCAAAAATATCTCAAAGATATCTCATATACGTCTCAAAGATGTTTGAAATATGTCTCAATTATGTTTTATCAAGGTCTAGAAAATGTTGCAAAATTGTTCCAAAAATATTCTAAGAATTTCTCAAATATGTTTCATGTCTAGACATTGATTCAAAAATGTCTAAAATGTGTTTCGAAAAGGTCTCAAATATGTTTCAAAATTGTCCCAGATATGTCTAAAAGATGTCTTAAAAATTGATACAAACCTATCTTAAAGGTGTCTTAAATCTGTTTCAAAAGAGTCTCAAAATGGTTTCAGAAGTGTTTCAAAAAGTTCTCAAATATCTCAAAAGTATCTCATGCACGTCTCAAAGATGTTTGAAATATGGCTCAATTATGTTTTAAAAAGGTCTAGAAAATGTTGCAAAATTGTTCCAAGAACATCCTAAGAATTTCTTTAATCAGAAGTGTCACAAAAATGCTTCACAAATTGACCTTTTTAATAATGTTTTGAAAATATCCCATATATTGTATATAAATATCTCAAATGTGTCTCAAAAACAGTTTAAATTAAAATGTCTTAAACATGTTTCGAAAACGACTCAACATTGTTCCAAAAATTAAAGATGTCTGAAATGTATTTGAAATAGATCTCAAAAAAAAAAAACTCGAAGATGTTTCAAAACTTTTGCAACAATGTCTTGAAAACGTGATGATAATGATTCAAATATATCTAGAAGAGGTCTTTTCACAAAAGTCTCTCAAATCTAAATCTTTAAAATATTCAGGAATAACTAGAAATCGTGACATTTTCTGGATATTCCTGAACATTTCAGAGTGTTTTTGTTCCGAAAAAATTTTGAAGGTGTCTCAAAAATGTTTGAATTATATTCCAAAGATGTTATAAAAATGTTTCAAACATGTTTCAGAAATGTCTAGGAAATGTTTCGAATATTTATCAAAATTGTTTCACGAATGAATCAAAACTGTGTCGAAAATGTTTAGAGAATGTCTCAGAAATGCTTCAAAATTGTCTCAAAGATGTTTTGATGTTGTCTCAAAAACGTCTCCAAAACGTTTTATTAACATCATCGAGACATTTATGGAACATTTTTAAGACTTGAGATTTGAGCTCAAGTCTCATGAATTACTAGAAAACGTCTTAAAATTGTTATAAAAATGTCTCAAAAATGTCTTAAAAATGTTTCATAAATGTCTCGAAAATGTCTCTCAAAAATTCAAACAGGAAAATCGAAAAATCGAAAAGGTCATGAAACTGTTTCAAAATTTCTCAGAGATGTTAAGAAAATGTATCAAAAATGGTCTCAAAACTGTCTACAAAATTTAAATTAAACTTCAAAAATGGCACTGTCTCAAAGATGACCAAAATGCTGCTATTAAAAATGACTCAGAAATGAATCAGAAACGTCCAAAAAATGTCTTCACAATGCTTTTATTTTTTCATAAATATCAATCTCAAAAATATTTTTTAAAAATGTTTGCCGTAAAAATAACCAAAAATGTCACTCGACTGTCAATAAATTCCTTAAAGTCGTCTCAGTAATGTCTCCGAAAATGACACAAAAAATGTTGTAAAAATGTAATAAAATGAGTCAAGAAATGCTAAAAATGCCAAACAGCTCGAAAACACCTTGAATATGGCTTTGCAGAATTTGTCGAATATGCAAAATATGATGAAATAGACAACATTTTAGATTATATTATATTAACAGTATCAAAACTCATAATATGTCGTAGATATCGAAAACATTAAAATATAAAAACTTTTTAAAATGTATAAAATGTTGAAGAAAATACAAATGTCGAAATAGTGTTCAAAACTGTCGGACCAGGTAATAATATGTTCAAATATGTCTCAAAACTATCGAAAATGTTCGAAAAATATCTCAAAATGTCTCGAAAATATTTTGAAAAGAATTTTAATTTGTCGTAAATGTTAAAAACTGTTGAATAAAATTGAATGGATGGTAGAATAGGAATGAAAATTAAATTTGACCATTAACTGGTAACTGAAAATCAATGAAAATCAATCTTGAATTAAATTAAAATGCTTCGAGTCGTACTGAATTTAAATCCGTGCTTCTGTTTGCAGAATTAAAAAATTATTTTTTACTCAAACCGTGCAGTATGCTGCAGAGTTTTTTCGCGGATAGTTTCGAGCAAGAGAAAAACTATTTCTCTATCCCTCATCCGACAGTTTATTAGTTTTACTCGAAAAAAACTTACCTGCAGACTACTTTCGGTATATATGGGAAGGGATAGTTTGGCGAATACACGAATCCGGTCGATTCTTTCTTCGATAAGATCTTCTGGTCACATTCCGATCCTCGTATGTGCATGCCATCGTTTTCTCCTGCGTGAAAAAATAAAAACAAGACAAGAATATCATGGTTAGTAAAGGTCCCCGAACAGTCTCATTTGTCTACTCACGAATAAAATCTAGCTTGACGAAGCTCTCGCTGAACTCGAAAATCCCCTTGAAACCCCGGTTCTGCGTGTTGGCCGTTCGCTGGAGCGTCGAGAAGTGCACAAACAGATACTGTTCGCTCGAGTACAGCACCAGGTTCCGCTGCTGACCGCAGTACGTGCCAACCACGGCGGAAGTGTTGTCCGGTCCGTCAAACACACGCACGTAGTCGAACGGACAACTGTGGGGGGAGGGGGAGGCAGAGGACGAGAAAACATGATAAGTTTTGCTGTGTGGTTCTTGTGGAAAGATTAATCGATGATTGGATGCTGAAAATTGCATATACACAGAATACCAGCGTCACTCAGGCGGCTGAAATGAATGCACAAACTTTCTGTCCTGCAGTCTGTGCAGTTGGAGTTTTTGACCACATTCACACATTGCCGTTGCTACGACTTCTCTAAGATCTAGTAGAACCAGTAGCTAGGAGGATGGAATGAAACCACCCTTTTTACATAAAACAATCCCTGTTTCGTAAATGGCTGCGACACGGTATATTTTCTTCACCCACCATCCAAGTTTCTCGTGGAACGGTGGAACTTGGACATATCGAAAAATCACTGCATTCTGAGTGGGTTGCCGGATAACATGCTCCCAAGTCATACACCATAAAAGCAGAGCAAACGAAAACGAGCAGGATCCCACAAAGTTTTATCACAATGTTTGCCATTAACTTCATATGCGTGCTCTCTTATAACGAAACGATGAAGAAGATATGGTTCTGGAGGACTTGGAGGAGTGACGACTGCGTCACAGATTGTAAAACACAGCACAGAGTAATTTTAGCTGTCCGACATCCGAGAAGAGTTGGGGGAAAAATGGTTAGATAGTCAAATTGTGTCTTTTTTTTTTGAACAAGCGAGGGGGAATAAAAATGGAATGCATAATTTTTCGTTCGCATGAGGGACGCAACACTTCATGAAAATCTAAACATGTTTGGTGGATTGAATTAAACATCTGTTAACACCGCAGAAAAATGATTAACATTTTAAATTCTTTCGTTCGGGTGTTGTGTCTATCAGTCGAAGGAAAAAAACATCCTTTTCTCTGCGAAGCGGAGTGCAGATTACGGTTTGCATATAGTACTAAAGAGGCGTTTATTTTCATTTACTCGAAAAACGTTTACGGTGGTAATTGGAAATACTGCGTTGTGTCTATGGTTTCGAAATTTACGGGTTTTCTTCTGTGGTTGGTTTCTGCGGTTACTTTCTCTCTGTAAATTGTTGCGTGTGCAGTTTCTGTACGCTTTTATGAATTGAAAATAATTCACCTACACTGGCCTTGTTATTCATATCATATAGGAAAGCCAACATGCAGCATAAAAAGTACTCAAAGGAAAATGTTTTGGCTTCTAGTACCAGAGGCAGGAATGTTGTAATTAAACTTTTAATTCATTTAACGGTGAAGTTTTTCAAAGCTGTTAGTGCGAGTGTTCAGTTGGAAAGCGTTTTGAATAACTTAAAAAAGGATAGTTTGGAGATTATTGTTGATACGAGGGTAAAATAGTGTCAAAACTGAGAATCTTTAGCAAGAATGACCTTAATATACACACAAGTTAATAGAATTTTGATGTTTGACTAAAACTTTGACTTGTATTTGGCTTTGAAAATGGAGTACTGTGTGCGGGTGGAAAAACTCTTTTGCCTTCTTTATTTAGAAATAACATTTTGTTTAAGAACAAGTTACTGAGAACTGATGATATATTGAAAACAAAAATATTTTTTTCGAACAAAAATAAATTCAAATAAACACAGAATATTGTGTATTTTGTGTGCCCTAACAATTCCTCCGAACAACACTTTCGTGTAAAATGCAACTATCAAAAGTTAAGTACAAAAAACTAACTTTTGAGTAAGTTCCATATAATATACATTCATTCGTGCAGGGAGATCTGGCAGCACCGCCAATGAATCAAGTCCGCGTTTTTATCCGCTCCGATTATTTTACTCTTTTGTTGTGTCATTTAGCAAGATGTGTCGATGAAAGTTAGCCAAGTTTTTCCTTTTTGGAATATCGTGTGTGCCAGTAGTGAAATATATTCTATAAAAGTTAGAAATAGAGTGAAAATTCACTCAGAAGATTCGTGATTCGTGATGTGTGAAAAAATGGCTGAAACAAGGGAAACCGTTTTGTTGCGTGTATGAGTTTCGTATTCGTGGTGAAGGAGATGGGAGAAACTTGTGTGTGTCAACTTGATGGCATATTGCTCATCTCATCGTCAAAGCATAACACCAAAAGATAAGTAGAAGTAATATTGTAACAGGTTGCATGTGTAGTAATTTCGTATTTCATAGTTAAAAGATTTTATTGACGTGTCTTAAGAACTCATTTTTCATCTGATCTCATTTTATTAGATTTCCGCTCATTGATACACGAGTGTAGTATAAATAACAAGTACTACCGTTTTCCAATTGGAAAAGGTTAACTGTCACACTGCTATATTCTCAGACTAAATTTTTTTCACCTCTCTCACACACTTGATGAACGTGTGAAAGTGGAGATGGCTGTATATTACTGTGTACTTGACGTGATTGTGTCGCCTGCTGTTGTATAGGGGAAGATGACAGGCCTTTTGATTGTATCCGTTCTCGGTCTTGGGTGATACTGTTTTCTTTCCGCCGCTCGCAGATTTATCGTTTGAGGTGTAAGACCGGTTATGCCTCGCGATTCCTATAGCGGTAGGTTTGTGCGACATTTTTGTTGAATTCGCTACTTTGGTGTAATACTCTTCCACTGGAATTGTTCGTTTGCGGTTTTGAACTGCTTCAGAATTTAACTTACATCGCTTAAGTGTAGTACGCAAATTAAATAGTTTATTTTGTTATATAATATTGAATAACGCTATTTACTTTAGATTGCTATTTGAGTTTTTGTTATGTATGTTTTGAGCGCATGGCGAGTCGGTCCCGTTAGTATTTTGAGCAAGCCGAGAAAGATTTAATTCAATGTATAATTTCATTTCATTGCTCATTACGATACGGGACTATATGTTTGGATGCTTTCCCGAAGTTTTTCAGAACAAAGTTGTTGAATTCATTAATTGTTATGAAACTATACATCTTTAGCTACCATTTCCGCCTAAAATTTCAGTTTTGGTGGGGGTGCGAATGGGTCGGACTCACTATGCGCGGTAATATTATTCATTAACTTTTTAATGACTTCTTTAGTTTTTAAATAAATTTTGTTGCTTCCAAGCGAGTTTTCCAGAACTGAGTTTTGGTTTTTTCTGCAACTTGCCCCGATTTCCTTAATAAGTGGGATGTTTTTCAATTTTTAAACACGCTGACTTTGATGGAATTGGAAGCATTACAATTTAGAAATTTATCATTCGCGTTATGATCAGACGGTTACGAACAATTTGCTTTGTTTTATGTACTTGTTTTATGATTTTTGAGCTTTTGAATGAATGTTGAAACAGATTTATTTAATCACGTTGATATCTTGTCGGTCGACAAGACATCTAACTCTTGATTGCGATCGTTTTGGCATTTTATAAATCAACTTAGAACTCTGTCTTGTTCGATATGCATATTTGCATGTTTTTGAATTCTTGAGCTATGAATGCATGAAACTTTGCCAGGTTTTATACTCATTAGGTATTTTAGCTTAATCATTCGAGAAGTAAGAAATAATCACCGCGAAACTCCGTGTCCTTGCGCGTCTGCGTCGGTAAATGGGAATAGAGATGTCGTTTATAATGCTCCGATGTAAACATGTCTTCGGCCCGAGATTTTCGGTGTGTTGTGACTTCCCGCCTGTTGGATCTATTTCAGCACGTTGCGTTGCGTTTCGTTCGTTCAGTAACTATAGCATCGTTCGTCAAAAAAAATTAAATTATTCGCAATAATATATACGCGATGTTTACCTCTACTGAAGTGCGCTTGCTTTCTTGCAGTTATTCGAGATTGGTAATAAACCTTCAATTTAATACGTTGATACTTCGTATAGTTAATTATTTTCGCGCGCGTCATTCGCATAGGATCGCGGGGTTGATAAGGAAGATACACACCGTTGGTATTCGTAATACGCGAGCCCCGCGCGAACCATCATTCGATTCCATTACTTGCCATGGAGACATAATTACACAAACCATTCTCTCCATCGCAGAATAGAGATGCGGGATAAGCTCAGTCTTGGTATGACCGTTCAACCGAAGATTGCCTGCTCGTTGTTTTTATATAAGCGTGTCGCAAATCGAGTTCGATTGATAATTATCGTGATTGATCTAATAACTACGCAATGTATACCTATCAAAGAATCATGTCTTCCGAAGTGCGTTCGCTTTCTTAAGAGTATACGGGATTGGACATAAACAAAACGCAATGGATGGTTTACGCGCGCTCCGCTCCTGAATATTCCCGATGTTTGGCATTAAAGATACTTCGTTCGCCTTCGTAATAAGCTAACTTCGCGCGCAGCATTGTCTCTTGGTCTAAACCGGTACAAAATATGAATAAGCTAATTGTGCTCTTCTATTCAGTCGGCTGAATTAAGAATAAACTGAAAATAGCTAAATAGAGACGGGTAGGAGTAACATATATGATCGCATCACTTATCAAAGTGAATCCTGATCCAACGGTCCCTCCCCTACTAACAAAAACCTCCTTCCTGTGACCTTTGTGGAGATGCAGAGGTAAACAAATAGCAAGGGTCACAATAACATCCCTTCTCTCTTCCCACCTGATTGCAAGGACGTGACCGGCGTCGTTAAGTTTTAAATTAGTTTATTTGACACGGCACGATACATTTTCTGTTTTACTGAGCCAAGTACAATTCGTTTTAATTCTACGTTAGCAGGGAAAAGAGGGAGGCCTTTTCTTTATTCTCGCGGCCGACTACGAGCTAGTGGGGATTTAAGGTGAGAGGAGGGGAGATACAATTTTGACTTAAAACTATTTTGGAACTTTGTTTTTCAACTGGTAGAGCAATTGTATTCTTGTTTGTTGTGGGTTCAAAATATTTGTGTAAGCATGGTTGCGGGCTCTTCGTTTCCGTGTCTTCAGCATAGCATATTTGTATCCTTAATCTGACAAATAGACAAAGAAAATTTTAAATTTTAATGTCAGCGTTTTTCAGAAAGCAGTATAACTGTGTCATGTACTGGAGATCACCGCTTCCCAGAATGTCTCTAACGGGTACGTTCGGTTGTTTTCCTCGGGCCCGAAGGGAATCTATAAGCTCGGACCTAACACCACAGTATTCGGTACACGACCAAACAACATGCTCGATGTCATGGTAGCCATCGCCACAAACGCAGTGATTACTGTCTACAAGCCCTATACGAAAGAGATGCGTGTTTAACGTGTAGTGATTGGACATAAGTCTAGACATCACGCGAATGAAGTCCCGACCTACATCCAACCCCTTGAACCATGCTTTCGTCGATACCTTAGGAAAAATGGAATGTAGCCACCGTCCCAGTTCATCTGAGTTCCATGATGATTGCCAACTGTTGAGTGTTCTCTGACGCAAAATGCTATAAAATTCATCATAAGCAATTGGTCTTCCATAAATATCGCCATCAATAGCACCCACCTTAGCTAAAGAGTCAGCCTTTTCGTTACCCGGAATCGAGCAATGAGAAGGGACCCACGCTAAGGTAACCCGGTAATTTTTATCTGTTAAAGCACTTAAAAACCACCGTATTTTCCCCAGGAAATACGGGGTGTGCTTCACAGGCTTCATCGATCGCAGAGCCTCAATGGCACTGAGACTGTCTGTGAAGATGAAGTAGTGGTCTGTGGGTAGGGTTTCGATGATTCCAAGAGAGTACTGAATAGCAGCAAGTTCTGCGACGTACACGGAAGCAGGAGCATCGAGTTTGTAGGAGGCGGTAAAATTTTCGTGGAAAACACCGAAGCCAGTGGACTCATCTAGATTAGATCCGTCAGTGTAAAACCTTTTATCATAACTAACATGTTTGAACTTATTCGAAAAAATCTTAGGGATCTCTTGGGGTCGCAATTGATCCGGGATACCAGAAATGTCTTGTTTCATGGTGGTGTCGAAAAATATAGCATTATTAGAAGTATCTAAAAGTGCGACATTGGAGGAATCGTATGAAGAAGGATTAATATCTTGAGCCATATAGTCAAAATATAAAGTCATAAATCTGGATTGAAATTGAAGGTCGACCAACCTCTCGAAATTTTCAATTACTAATGGGTTCCTAACTGTGCATCGAATTAGCAACCGGTAAGAGAGATTCCAAAAACGATGTTTCAACGGAAGAATACCCGCTAACACTTCAAGACTCATCGTATGGGTCGACTGCATGCAACCCAAGGCAATACGCAAACAACGATATTGTATTCTCTCTAATTTTATAATGTGCGTGTTCGCGGCGGAGCGGAAGCAGAAACAGCCGTACTCAAGAACTGACAATATCGTTGTTTGGTAAAGCCTTAGAAGGTCTCCTGGGTGGGCTCCCCACCAGGTTCCGGTAATCGTACGAAGAAAATTAATCCTCTGTTGGCATTTTCGTGTCAGATACCTAATATGACAAGCCCAGGTGCATTTAGAGTCGAACCAGACCCCGAGATATTTAGCGACTAAAACCTGAGAGATCGTTTTACCCGTTAGTAGGAGCTGCAGCTGAGCTGGGTTATGCTTCCTAGAAAAAACGACCAACTCAGTTTTCTCCGGAGAGAATTCGATACCCAGCTTAAGAGCCCATTCAGACAAATTGTCTAAGGTATCTTGCAATGGTCCTTGCAGATCGCTAGCCTCGCTACCAGTAATGGATACAACGCTATCGTCTGCAAGTTGCCTTAGCGTGCATGAATTTGCAAGACATTCATCGATGTCATTGACGTAAAAATTATATAAGAGAGGACTTAAACATGAGCCCTGGGGAAGGCCCATGTATGACCGGCGTCGTTATTGATCCTTTAAAGTGATGAGTCACTAAAACTTGTACAATGAGAATGGTCGGTCACTCCCAACCCCATTCCGTTGATTCACTGTGCAAATTTACTAATTCAGATCCATCACGGAGTGCAACCATTGATATGTGCAGTCAGTCGAGCTAAGCTAAGCTAAGCTATAATATACATTCATTCACGCAAACAATTGTTCCGAAGACACTCTGAAGCTAAGATGAAGGTGAAAGGCGCTATGGAATTAAGTTCTACTTTTTGCCTTATTGGACCACTGTGCACCGGCCACATCCTTACGATCGTCAGGGTAAGGAAGGATGTTGTAAATAGCCGTTTTTGTCGGCGACCGAGTTTACCTCTGCATTTCCACGACTGCGACGGAAAGAGAAGGTTGTATTACCGTGGTAAGAGCCGAAATCGAACAATGTTGCGCGCGAAATTAGCTGATATATAAATTAAATTTACTGGCTCAAAAAGGTCTTAAAAATGCCTAGAAAATTTATAAAAATTGTCTAAAAATGTCCAAAAAATGTCTTAAACGCCTTGAATTGTTTAATAGAGACTTCGAAAAATTAAAAAAATGTCTCAAAACAAAAAAAAAGTCTAGAAAATTTCTTAAAATGTCTCGAAAGCGCATAGGGGAAGTCAAAAAAATGTGTTTGAATGTCCAAAAAATATTTGAAAATGACTTAATATTACTTCAAAAGTGTCTAACGGAAATCTCAAAGACATCAAAAATGCTGAAAATACCATA
This sequence comes from Wyeomyia smithii, assembly GCF_029784165.1. Classification (NCBI taxonomy): domain Eukaryota; kingdom Metazoa; phylum Arthropoda; class Insecta; order Diptera; family Culicidae; genus Wyeomyia; species Wyeomyia smithii. The sequence goes on from NC_073694.1 coordinate 179,609,863, forward strand.
AATATTTTAAAGATATTAAAAAAATGTGTTCAAACCGTTTCAAAATGTCTGATAAAATTCTCAAGAAGGTCATTAAAATTCTCAGAATATCTAAAAAGGATTCAAAAAGGTCTGGAGAAGATCTTAAAATCGTTGAAATTTTCATAAATGTTTCAAAGATTTCTCAGAAATGGCTCAAAAACATCTCAAAATTGTTGTAAAAAGTGTTTTCTAATTTCCAATAAAAAGGTAAGCATAATGTCCAAAAAGTCTTAAAGATGTCTTAACAGGTCCTGAAAATGTCTAGTAAAGGTTTTAAATTACCTAAAAAAAAACACAAAAATGTAAAAAAAGGGTCTCGAAAAAATCTCAAAATGATCTTAAAAATTTCCAAAATATCTCAAATATGTCTAATAAGGACTCATAAATATTGAACAAAGGTCTCAAAAATGTCTTGAAAAGATGTTGGAATTACCTCAAAAGTGTCCAATGCAATAATGTCTCGAAGGTGTCTTAAATATCGAAAATGTCTAATAAAGGTCTCAAAAAAGTCGTCAAAATTTACAAAATGTTTGAAAACTGTTCAAAATAGTAAACCCGTAAAATTTCTCGAAAAAAAAAAAATCAAGGATGTTTAGAAATGGTTCAAAAATATCTCTAAATTATTTTAAAAATGTCTCAATGTTTGCAAAAAATAAGCAAAAATATTCAAAAAGTCTTACAGATGTCTTAAAACATCTCCAAAATAACTTAAAATGTCTCGGAAAGCTGTTAAATTATCTCAAAAATAAAAAAAAATTGAAAATGTCACAGAAATGTCTGAAAAAGGTCTCGAAAAGTCTTAAAAACGGCGTAAAAATCTCAAATATGTTTAGTAACGGGTGTTAAATAAAAAATGAGAATTTTTTCAATACCTTTCAGTAACTCAAATACAGAGCGTAAAATTTTCTTTCTCCAAGAAAATTGCTCTTTGGGCTCCCTAGAAACAGTAGGCGTGTTTGGTTTTGCTAGTTTGAATTTAGTCAAAGCAAAGGTGGTGTCGAAACAGCACGTGCTTCGCGAACGCATTGTACGGTTCTACGAAACGCATTTCCAGCAAGGAAAAAAGTTCACGGTGACACATTTTAAGGAAGAAAATGAACCTGTCAGTACGGTATATCGTATCCTGGGTTTCCTGAACGTAGAGCGGAAGGTCGGAAGTGGTCGTCCGGTGACGATAATGACGAAGCAGAGGAAGACATCGTTAAAGAAGCTGTTTGACAACAAGGACGGTACCAGCCTGCGTGACGCCGGTCGGAAATATGGCTGCTCCCACGTATTGATCCATCGGACCCTCAAGATAGAAGGAATCGTCTGCAGGTAGAAGACGAGGTCGCCGGAGTACACGGAGGAGCAGATTGAGGCGGTTAAAACACAGTGTCGGTGGATGACCAAAAAATACCGCGGGACGTCTTTCGTTCTGGACGACGAAAGCTATTTTCCGCTGTCCAAAACGCATATTCCAGGAAATGATAATTACTACTCCAGCGACAAGTCATCCACACCACCTGAAGTGAAATACAAGTTCAAGCACAAGTTTGAAAAAAAAGGTTATGTTGTACATCGCCGTTTCCGACCGGGGCATTTCAAAGCCTTGGTTTAAGCCGAGCGGTCTGGCAATCAACCAACAAATCTACCAAGAAGAGTGCCTCGATAAAATCCTGCTGCCGTTCCTGAACGAGCATCACGCGGATGGGAAGTACGTCTTCTGGCCAGACAAGGCGTCTTCCCATTACGCCAAGAAGACGCTGGCGTATCTTGAGGAGAAAAAGATACCGTTCGTGCCGAAAGATCGTAACCCAACAAACTTGCCCCAGTGCCGCCCAATAGAGGATTTCTTTGGCTCACTCAGTGCCCTAGTATATAAAAACAATTGGAGGGCCAAGGATACGAAGCAACTGACTACAAGAATCCGGAATTGTATCCGGAAAATGGACATAAGTGCCGTACAACGTTCTTGTGAGAGCATCGCAACAAAGTTGCGTCGAACAGCAGACCACGGCCCTTACTCAAACATTCACTGATATTTTTTTGAAGAAAATACATTATGTTATTAATAAAAAATACTGAAATCGATGAAAAAAAAATTTTTTTTTTTATATGTGATTGAAAAAATTCTCATTTTTTATTTAACACCCGTTAAGTCTCAAAAATATCCATAAACTGTCAAAAATGTCTGAAAAATGTTTTGACAAGGTCTCGAAAATATCTATAGAGCAATTAATATGGTCACGATATTATATGTTTCCGTTAGACTCGACTAGACATTTGAGAAATAAATATTGAATTGAGTCCGTACAAATCTTGAAAAATGTTTAAACATGTTGTAAGAACAATAAGTGTTGTGTCTGGTCTCGTGTCGCGTCGCGTAATGTGATCGTTGGTTCTTACGTTGCACAGAACATCGAAAATACAGTGTTCAAAGGAGATCTAAGAAATGTCTATTAATGTTTAAGAAAGATCTCAAGAATGTCTGATATGTTAAAAATGCCAAAATGTTCCAAAGATATATCAAAAATTTAAATTAAAAACGTCTCAAAATGTCTGATAAAGTCTGAAAATCGTTAAAATTTTCAAAAATGTTTCTCAGAAATGGCTTTGAAATATTTCAAAAATGTTTTAAAAAGTGTATCAAAATATCCCTAAAGAGGTAAGCAACATATCCAAAAGGACCCTAAGATGCCTTAACAGTTCTTGAAAATGTCTAGTGAGGGTTTAAATTACCTCAAAAATGTTTAATCAATAAAAAAAAATCAAAAATAAATTAATTATTGGAAGGTGTCTTTCTAAAAGAGGTCCCGAAAAAATCTAAAAATGGTCGTAAAAATGTCTAAAATACCTAAAATATATTTAATAAGGACTCAAAAATATTTAGAAAAGGTCTCAAAAATGTCTCAGAAAAGGTATTAAAATTACCTTGAGGTAGTGAGTGTAGTGTCTAACAAAGATCTCAAAGAAGTCTTGAAAATCGAAAATGTCTGATACGGGTCTCAAAAAAGTCGTAAAAATTTCCAAAATGTCTGAAAAGGGTCAAAAGGTTTTAAGATAGTATCAAAACTCTTGAAAATATTAAACCCGTCAAATTTCTCAAAAAAAATGTAAAATGTTTCAGAAATGGCTCAAAAACATCTGAATTTTTTTTAAAAATGTTTTAAATTTTGCAAGAAAAAGTGAGCAAAAATATACAAAAGTGTTAAAGATACCCTAAAACGTTTTAAAAATGTTTCGGAAAGTTTTCAAATTACCTCGAAAATGTTTAAATTAATTTTCTCAAAAATGGCAGAAAGAGGTCTCGAAAAAGTCTCAAAAACGGTTTAAAAATGTCCAAAATGTCTCAAATATGTTTAAATAGTTCTCAAAAATGTCTACAAAATGTCAAAAATATCTAAAAAATGTCATGGGAAGGTCTCAAAAATGTCTATAAAGGACTGTCTTACAAACATCTCAAAAACGTCTAAAACTCACAAATATGTTTCAAAACAAACCCTCAAAAGGTCTGAAAAATTCAATAAAAATGTCTCAAAAACGCATACGAGAAATAAGCAGTAAAAATTCTAAATTACCTCAAAAATATTTAATAAATAAAATATTAAAAATAAATAAATTACTCAAAGATGTCACAAAAATGTCTAAAAGAGGTCTGGAAAAAATCTCATGTCCAAAATGTTTTAAATATGTTTAATAAGGACTCAAAAGTATTTAAGAAAGGTCCCCAAAATGTCCTAGAACGTCTTAAAATTATCTTAAAAGTGTCTAACAAAGATCTCAAAGATGTCTGAAAGGTGTATTAAAAATCGAAAATTTATAAAGCTCTCAAAAAAGTCGTAAAAATTTCCAAAATGTTCGAAAAGGGTTAAGAGGTCTAAAGAAGGTCTTAAAACTCCCAAATATCAAACCCGTTAAAGTTCTCAAAAAAGCTCAAAGACGTCGCAAAAATATCTTCAAATTGCTTCAAAAATGTTTTAAATTTGCAGAAAAAAGTAAGTCAAAAAGTCCAGGAAGTCTCAAAAGGATCTCAAAAATGTCTAGGAAAGTTTCAAAATTACCTCGAAAATGTTTAAATAAGTTTCTCAAAGATTTCAAAAACTGTCTGAAAGAGTTCTCGTAAAACTGTCCAAAATATCTCGAAAAAGAACTAAACAATATTTGAAAAATGTCCATATATGACCAAAATATGCCCTGAAATCATTTAAAAAACGCCTAAGGTATGTCTAAATAAGGTATGTCTAAAACTATGCCTTAAAATGTTTAAAAACGACCACAAAAGTAGCCAATGAAGAACTCAAAAAAAAAATTAAAAAAATGTGTCAAAGTAAGCCTTCAAAAGGTCAAAAAACCGTAAGCATGTCTCGAAAATACTTAAAATATGCCTAAAAATGTTCAAAACTGTCTTACAAAGATCTCAAAATAGTCAGAAATGTTAAAAATACCAAAATGTTATCAAAAATGTATTAAATCGTTCAAAAATGTCAGGTAACGGTCTCAAACCGGACGCAAAAATATTTGAAATTTCAAAAAAGGATTGGAAAAGGTCGAAAGGTTCCAAGATCTTCGAAATGTTCAAACAGTTGAAACCTCAAAAGTCTAAAAAGTAATTACCTCAAAAATGCTTATATAAATTACTCAAAGATGTCTAAGAGAGGCATCGAGAAAAAAATTCAAAAAGGACGCGAAAAAAGGGTTTGAAATTACCTTAAAAGTAACTAACAAAAATCTCAAATATGCCAAAATTGTCTCGAGGATGTCCTCAAAATTAGTCTAAGATGCCTGATGAAAGGCTCGAAAGAGTTGCAAAAATTCCCAAAATGTCTATAAAGGGTTCTAATAGGTCTATGAAGTGGCTTAAAACTGTTAAAAAAATATTAAACTCGTTAAATTTCTCAAAAAAAAAATGTCAAAGATGACTAAGAAATGGTTTAAAACTATCTCAACATTGTTTTGAAAAATGTTTAAAAAGTTCAAAAAACGCTAAGCAAAAATATCCAAAAAGTCTAAAGGGTTAAAAAGCCTCAAAACTGTTTCAAAAAGGATCTTGAAACGTCTAGTGAAGTTTTTAAATTACCTTAAAAGTGTTAAAAAAAATCCTAAAGATGTCATAGAAATACCTAAATGAACCTGAAAGAGTTCCGAAAATTTGCAAAAGGTCGTAAATATGTTCAAAAAAGAATCAGAAATATCTTGAAAATGTTCAAAAAATTTCTTGATATGGTTCAAAAAACATCTATAAAAAGGTCTTAAAATGTCTCAAAAATGTCTAAAAAGGTCTTAAATTGACTACAAAAGTGTCTAACAGAGATCTCAAAAATATCTAAAAAAATCACAAAAATATCTCAAAGTAAGCTTTAAAAAGGTAAAAAAAATACTTTGAGATCATCAAAAAATGTTAGAAATATCGAAAAAGTTCAAAATATTTTTTGAATGTGTTTTAAAAAATGTTTCAAAATTTCATAAAAAGTGTACAAAAAATCTCAAAGATGTCTTAAAAAAGTCTAGGAGGTTTCAAATTACCTCAAAAGTGTCAGAAATACAAATACAAAAATCTCAAAAATCCAAAAATGTATCCAAGTTGTCTTAAAAATAATTGAAAGTGTCTGCTAAAAATCTCAAACTCTCGTTTTCAAAACATCGGAAAAAGGTCCAAAAAAGGTTTCAAAACATTTAAAAATATTAAACTCGTTAAATTTCTGAAAATATTCTAAAAAATGTCTCAAAAATGACAACAAAGAAGCCGCAAGGTTACAGAGTCCTCTTTGACAAGCGGGTGATCGTGGGTTCGAATCTTAGTAGAATCAGGCCATTTGATTGTCAAAGGATTTTAACATGGGTTTATTCTCAGGCTCCCTCCTTAAAGCTTTAATCCTCTAGTGCCCAAGTTAATATTCAGACAGACTCCGAAAAAATCACTATGAAACTTTAAAAACATTTTTTAAGCATTGATTGAAGCTTTTTAGAGGTTCAGCTGAAGACCGTCTAAAGGCGGCACTGGGCACTAGAGGGTTAAAGAATACTACCGTACCCCTATTGACTCTCCTCCTAACAAAAATAAGTCTCCTTATAATAAAACTGGTCTGAGTAACGTATGAAAGTTGGGGGAGTTGTAATTAGGCAATATTAGCAGAATGGAACGAGGCTCGGTGTAGTAAAGCTGTAAGCTTGAAACGGAAGGGAATAACTCACACACAAGCACGGATACAAATAATAAGCGTATTACTAACTTCAATAGTGCTACTGCTAATACATAATGTGAAGTGGGGAGTAGAGAAAACACCTGGGCAATACCACTATAGGACAAATGGTTCTGGTCGCAGTGATGAGTTCACACAGAAAAAAAAATCACAAAATTGTCTAACAAAGATTTCAAAACTGTTTCAACAAATTACAAAACCGTTTTGAAGCAAGCCTCAAAAATGTCCTAAAAATATTAAGAAATGTCTAACAAAAATGTCAAAATTGGTTAAATGTCAAAATGTTTCAAAGATATATCAAACAGGTATTAAAACGTCTGAAAATGTCTGATAAAGGTCTCAAAACGGTCGCCAAACTATTTAAAATGTTCGAAAAGGTGCCAGTCTTGTGACGCGATACAACGCTTAATTTTGTTGCGTGGCTGAGAGCTCCATCGATTCGGTTCCACTGGTTGCCAATGTGATATAAGACTTTCCATACATTAGTATACGGAATAAAATTTCCAACGAATAAAATGTCTTACTTTTGCGAAACTAGGGGAATGACATAACCTGAAAAAAGGCGGAGCTTTTAACAACAAGATGGGTCTAAAACAGACATACGCGGTCTTTTGCGAAAACCGAGTGCATCTTGCTGTTGCATTAATCTGTCTTTTTCAAAGTTATCACGCATATTTGGAACATCTTACATAAGCGATTTTTATTAAATTGCAGCTGTGATCAAAATCCGCTACAGATACGTTTGATGTTTGTTTTGACGGTATATACAAAATAATCCGATTTCAATCAAAAGTTCGGCGTGTTCTGCTGAAAATGTTGAATCCGTTCCAAACAACTGATTACGCTTCATATAAAATGTTGGAACGTCTTAACGTAAAAATATCGTTTTATGGTCGACTTCAAAGTGAAAACACACCCTCATGCTTGCTGGAGTGATATCTTTTTTCTGGGTCTTGTGCCTTTGCAAATTCGAAGTCGGCTATTTCTGGCTGCTAAACCGTTTCACCTTGAAAAAGAAGGCTAGTTCGACTTCACAGCAGCGTTTCGAACTACTTTTTCATGTCTGCCATCAGCCAACGGTAGCACGAACACAATTTTTTTGTGCTTCAGCCGCACAGCTGCAATATGCAACACTCAACACACAACAGTGTAATAACTGTTGCGTACTGAGATTAAAAGTGACACTATACCATCCTGTTCGCAGCTACAGCAACGATCGTGGTTAATCGAGTGCTGCGAAACTGAACTAAAAATGATTTTCAACCCCACTTCTCATTAATTTACTATCGCCAATGTTTAGAGCCACAAGTTTGTGGTAACCCTCCGATATTGGCGTTTAAAATGCGTTAAAATATGTATTGCAAGAGGGAACATTTTTGTTACACTTCCAAAGTAAGAAGTAGTCCTACGTCGAAAATTCCTTTATCTTAGTCAATCTCACTCATAGTTGTGCATATGTGTTGATATGAATGATAATTTCAAATGTCAAAGCAATGTAAATTATACTACACACTAAATTGAATTCCAACAAATAATTCCAAATGTAACCCATTTGAGTGACAATGCTCTGATTTTTTTTGCTATTTTTTCTCAAATATATTAAAAATAAACAATACTCACTGAGGTCCACCGAAGAACAGGTCAAAGTCGCGAAACTCGATCCGTACCCGCTGGTTCGGTTTTCCAATGAACTGATATGTGCACGACATATCTTTTGGATAGGCACCTGGATAAGTTGGTGATATAATAGCACCCGTACGTTTCTGAGCAAAATTAATTACATAGGAACATGGCGACCCAATCACCGGCTGACCAATCTCGTATTCAGCTGGAACGGATAATAGAAGTTTCATTTAGTAATATTTGAAAAAAACTTTTAAAAAATATACTTACATTCATTAATAAAGGCATATCGACCCTCGAAAATATCCGGCGTTGTCGAGTTTTTATCCGTATAAAATGACAATGCAATAGCACGGTACAACGAAATGCGACGACGTGGCGGTATAGGACCACAGTAGCGTCCACCGAACGGTGAGTTGATCAGTTCGGCCGGATCGGACGACTGAACTTCGGCGTATACGTCCATGTACTCGTGGACGCAGCTGCAAGTGGGGAACGGAAATTGTTATTAAACTGCACCGCACAAACTTTGAGGTTAGCTTTTCGGCGAAAAGTTAGAAAGATTAGTTCACGGTGTGGTAGATTCGATAAAGATTTTTTTTGCAAAGAATGGATCTAGTAATGAGGGAAAAAATTTGTTAGAAAGCAGCTAGAGGCATCTAAAGAATCATTACGCTAGAAGCTGTTAGTTCTTTTTTTTTTTGAGCGTATCAACCCTATTGTCTACGGCGTGCAGTGAAAAGAATAATAGAAAAACGGTAAGCATTCCATAGCGTTGAGAGACAAAAGATCGCAGAACAGCCTACATCGAGAAGCTGAATGAAAGCTATTATTTTCCGGTTTTTCCATGGCCTGGAATCTGTGTGACAATGACAACGACGTCGAATATACGATGATTGATGACGATGCTGGTGGTTGTGATTGGTGGACCCCTTGGTTTTTGTTTTTGTTGAGATGTTTTTTTTTTGGTTTTGTATTCTATCAGTGTCTGTGATTATTATTGACTGATTTGGCTGGGGAAAGCGCAACTAGCGGTCAGCAGTTTTGTTTTGTTTTTGGTTCGACACTGATAGAGGAATTGTTTTCATCGGTTTGATAGTATCTATTTTGTTTACTCTGCGTCATGTTATGCTGTGACAGGGATGACAAAGCGGATAGTGAAGGGAATAAACTTTTTGTTTGTTTTGCTGAAGGGAAGTAACTGGTTTTTTGTGTGGACAAATTTGTAACTAATAATCTTGTAAAGCCTACATAATTTATTTTATATGTGCAAACCTTAGGTTAATGTTTCCGTTTTTTCTCATCTAGAGATTCTGGAACTATTTCGTGATTACACAACATCGCATAAAGTTTGTTCCGTATACTCTGGAGAAGCAGAAGTCGTTTTACCTTCACGCTTTAAACAAGTTAGCAAAATTGCTGATAGTTTTGTTTTTATGAGGAGAACGACAGAAAAAGAAAATCCTTTTAGTTTTGGTTGTTTGGGTTTTTGACCCTCGGTTGAGAACGGAAACAGAAGGTGATTATCCTTCTGTGCTTTGGCAGTATCGATGTTTTTTTAACCTTGATCTCTTTAATCAAATAAATATGCAATATAACAAAACTAGCTCATTAATCTTGCTCTTTTTTTCCTAGGAAAAAGCAAATTAACTTCCAACCCGGTGTAATGAAACTGGCAATAATTAGTTGATACCGAGTTACTCGGAATGAATTTAGGCAAATTGAAATCTTGGTAAGACGTGAACTACGTTAAAATATTCGAGAAATTTTGCAGGATAAAAATGTTTGAAAGAATGGCTTGTACCCATTACAAGTATTTCATATTTTGACGTATACAATTTGTCATTTTTACCTATTTTTTCTCTTTTTATAAGGTCAAGAATAACTTTTTTACTTAATGCTTCTTTACTAACAGCGAAAGTGCCTGAAAATGTTTCTCATAACTCAAGACCGCTTGAAATGCGAAATCATCAATTATTAGGCCAATATTGTCAAAGATCTAATAAATCACAAAGAGAAAAAAACAGGTCAAGAAATTTACAATTACCAGAAATATCTAACTTTTCAGTCTTGCAGTTTAGAAAAATGGTGTGTTCAGCTAAGTTGTAGATAATGTTGTCACGATAAACTTCGTTGAAACTACTTTTCTTCTCTTGTTTTGGAGATATGAAAACAACAATAGTTTCAACAAAGACCGCATTACCAAATTATGTGAAAAAACATTTTTCGTTCATTTCCGGATCACATTTAAATAAAAACCAGCAAATAAAACCTGCTTGAATTGTTTTAACAATCACTCTGCGAAATTTATTCAAACGTTTGTAATATCAACCGATTCAAACGTTTGTTATATCAACCGACAACCAACCCAAAATCGGAATTCGAAACTGCACAAAATTTTTGGATTCCCAAAAATGTTTCAATAATGTCCTAGATATTTCCTCAAAAATACCTAAGAACAACAAAATATTTTCTAAGTATCTGGCTGTCTTAGTAATCTCGAAAACGATTCCAATGTGTAAATTATGTCAAAATTGTTAAGAAAAGGCCTCGAAAATATCCGGAAAATATGTCAAAAATCTCAAAAAGGTTTTGAAAAGTTCTCAAACATGTTTCAGCAGTGCCTTGAAGATGTCTCACAAATGTCGTCAAATTGTTCAAAAAATGTCTCAGAAACTTTTTAGAATTGTTTTAAATAGGTTTTTAATTTTTTTTTTGAAACCTATCCGAATATAAAATTTTTTTGAGTCTCAAAAAACTTCAAAACTGTCTCGAAAAAGTCGCAAATTTGATTGAAAATGGCTTAAAGTCTTAAATATGTTTCAGAAAGGTCTCAGAGATCCCTCAAAATTATCTCTGAGATGTCTCAAAAATGTTCAAAATTATTTTAAAAATGTTTTAAACATATCTCAAAGATATTTTGAAAATATTTCATATATGTTTCAAAAAGGTTTCAAAAATATCCTAAAGTGTTTCAAAATTGTCTCAGATATGTCTCGAAATTGTTCCTAAAAGTGTCTCAAACAAGTTTTGAGAATGTCTCAAAGATGTGTCAACAATGTTTCAGAAGTTTAACAGCAATTTCTTAAAAATATTTCAAAAATATGTTTCAAACATGTTTCAAAAAGGTCGAAAATTGTCTGAAAAATGTTTCGAACATGTTTCGAAATTGTTTCAAAAATGTCTCAAAGGTGTATCCAGTACGTTTCAAGGATGTCTCAAAGATGTCTCAAAATGTCACAAAGATGTCTCATAAATATCACAAAGCTGTCTCATATGTTTTGAAGGTGTATTGAATATGTCTCCAGTATGTTTCAACAAGGTCTCAAAAATGTTTCTGAACTGTCTCAAAATTGTTACAAAAAATCTCAACTATGTCCCGGAAATGCCTCAAAAATATTTTCAAAACTGCCTCAGATATGTCTAAAAAATGTCCCGAAATTGTTTTAAAAATGTTCAAGAGGTGTCTAAAATATGTTCCAAAAATGTCTCAAAGTTGGGTCAAAAATGTTTCAGAAGCACTTCAAAAAATGACTCTAAATTGTTCAAAAAATGTCCTGGATTTGTCTCAAATATGTTTTCAGAATATCTCAAAGATGTCTCAAAAATGTTTAAGAAGTGTTTCAAAAATGTCGCAAACAAGTCTCAAATACAAAAAGGTCTCGAGTCTGAAGCAAAGATTTTAGAAATGTCTAGAATGTCTCAAATACGTAAAACATGTTCAAAAAATGCCCTATAAATGTCTTGAATATGTTTCGAAAATGTCCAAAAGATGTCTCAAAAATATTTCGAAGATGTTTCAAAAATGTTTCAGAAGAGTTTTAAAAATATCTCAAAGATGTCTAAAGTACGTTTAAAATATATTTCAGAGAAATCTAAAAAATATTTCGAAACTGTCTCAAAATTGTTTCCAAAAAGTTCCATAAATGTTTTAGAAAACTTAAAAAATTTTTCAAAAATGTTTCAAAAAACTATCTCAAATATGTATAGAATATGTCCCGAAATTGTTTCAAAAATGTTCAAAAGGTGTTTGAATATGTTTCGAAAATGTCCCAAAGATGTCTCGAAAATAATTCAAAGATGTCTCAAAAATATTTTAGAAGTACTTCAAAAAATGTCTCGAAAAAATTGTTCCAAAAATGTCTCTGATGTGTCTCAAATATGTCTCAAAAATATTTCAAAGATGTTTCAGAAGTTTAAGAGCAAATTCCCAAAAATATTTCAAAGATATGTTTCAAACATGTTTCAAAAAGTTCTGAAAAATGTCTGAAAAATGTTTCAAACAGTTTCCAAATTGGTTCAAAAAATGTCTAGAAAATGTTTCGAAATCGTTCCAAAAATGTCTCAAATATGTTTTAAGGATGTCTCAAAGATGTCTGAAGGTGTACTAAATATGTCTCCAGTATGTTTCAACAAGGTCTCAAAAATGTTTCTGAGCTGTCTCAAAATTGTTACAAAAAATCTCAAAATTGTTCCAAAAATGTCCTCGATGTGTCTCAAATATGTTTCAAAAATATCTCAAAGATGTCTCACAAATGTTTAAGAAGTGTTTCTTAAATGTCTCAAACAAATACAAAAAGGTCTCGTGTCTGAACAAAAAATATTTAGAAATGTCGAGAATGTCTCAAATAGGTAAAACATGTCAAAAATTACATCATTACTCATTACATTTAAACGTGTCTCCGAAGTGTATCAAAGGTGTCTCAAATTTGTATTTCAGAAGTGTTTTCAAAATGTCTTCAAGAGATCGCAAAGAAACGTCTCAAACTGTTTCACATCTGTTTCAAAAATGATTCAAAAATGTTTCTGCATTGTCTCTGAAATGTCTACAAAATGTCCCGAAATTGTTCCAAAGATGTCTCGAATATGTTTCAAAAATGTCTGAAAAATGTTTAAATAATGTTTCAGAAGAGTTTCAAAAATACATATCTCCAAAAAAATTTAAAAGTTTCTCACGATGTATGAATTACATTCCAAATACATATTTTTTAGTTTGAATAGTTTTTTTGATACGGCACGATACATTTTATGTTTCACTGAGCCAAATACAAGTTTCAAATGTATTTCAAAAAGGTTTAAAAAAACGTTTCAAAGTTGTCTATAAAATGTTTCAAAAATGTCTCATATTCGTTTTAAAAACGCGTCAAAAATGTCAGAAATGTTTCAAAACTGTGTTAATAATGTCTAGAAAATGTCCCAAAGATGTCTCGAAAATATTTCAAAGATGTCTAAAAATGTCTCAAAATGTCCTGGATGTGTTTCAAATATGTCTCAAAAATATCTAAAATGTTTCAAAAATGTTTCAGAAGAGTTTCAAAAAAATCTCAAAAACGACTCTAAGATGTTTAAAATACGTTTCAAATATATTTCAAAAAAGTCCAAAATATATTTCAAAATTGCCTCACAAATGTCTCAAAAATGTTTCAAAACTGTCTCAGACATATCTAGAAAATGTCTCGAAATTGTTTCGAAAATGTTCTAAAGGTGTCTAAAATATGTTTCAAAAATGTCCAAAAGATAAGTTAAAAATGTTCCAGAAGTACTTCAAAAAATTTCTAAGAATCATTCCAAAAATGTCCTGGATGTGCCTCAAATATGTTTCCAAAATATCTCGAAGATGTCTTAAAAATGTTTAAGAAGTGTGCCAGAAATATCTCAAAAATATTTCAAACAAGTCTCAAATATGTTACAAAAAGGTCTCGAGTCTGGAAAAAATATTAGAAATGTCGAAAATGTCTCAAATACGTAAAACTTGGCAAAAACTACAACAAAGGTTACCAAAAAATTGCGGAACATATCTCAAAAACCTCTCAAAAATGTTTTAACAGATTTTCAAACGTGTCTCTGTAGTGTCTCAGAGATGTTTCGATTTTTTCCTAAAAATGTCTCAAAAGTGTTTCAAAATTGTCTCAAAGTATTTAAAGTTTATAAAATATGTCTCAAAAACGACCAAAAACTGTTTCAAATCAGTTTCGAAAAGGTATCAAAAATGTTTCAAAATTGTCTCAGAAATGTCTACAAAATGTCTCGAAATTGTTTCAAAAATGCCCCAAAGATGTCTCGAATATGTTTCAAAAATGTCCTGAAGATGTCTTAAAAATGTTTACTATCTCCAAAATATTTCAAACAAGTCCCAAATATGTTACAAAAACGGTCTCGAGTCTGAAAAAAAATATTAGAAATGTCGAAAATGTCTCAAATACGTTTAGCATGTCAAAAATTACAACAAAGGTTGCAAACATACCTCAAAACCTCTCAAAAATGTTTTAACAGATTTTCAAACGTGTCTCTGTAGTGTCTCAGAGATGTTTCAAATTTTTCCTAAAAATGTCTCAAAAGTGTTTCAAAAATGTCTCAAAGTATTTGAAAAATGTCTTTAATATTTTCCAAAAGTGTTTCAGAAGTGTTTATAAGATGTCTTCAAATGATTTCAAAGATGTTTTGAATATGTCTCAAAAACGTCAAAAACTGTTCCAAATCTGTTTCAAAGGGGTATCAAAAATGTTTCAAAATTGTCTCAGAAATGTCTACAAAATGTCCTAAAGAAGTCTCGAATATGTTTCGAAAATGTCCCAAAGATGTCTCAAAAATGTTTCAGAAGAGCTTCAAAAATATCTCAAAAAAATCTCGAAATTGTCTAAAAGATGTATGAAGTACGTTTCAAATATATTTCAATAAAGTCCAAAAAATATTTTTTTAAAACTGTCTCAAAATTGTTAATGAAATGTCCCATATATGTTTTAGGAAGACCTCAAAAGTGTCTCAAAAAAGTTTTAAAACTGTCTCAAATATGTCTAGAAAATTCCCGAATTTTTGTCCAAAAATGTTCTAAAAATTTCTAAAATAGCTTGTAGAAATGTTCCTTAGATGTTTTTGAAATATTTCAGAAGTACTTGAAAAATTTCTCAAAATTGTTCCAAAAATGTCCTGGGTGTGTCTCAGATATGTTTCATAAATGTCTCTAAAATGCCTCAAAAATGTTCAAGAAATGTCTCAAAAAAGTCTAAAAAATAGTTCAAACAATTCTCAAATACGTAACAGAAACTTCTCAAAAATGTCTCGAAATGTCCCAAGAACAGCTCAAAGATGTCTCATATGTTTCAAACGTACTTGAAATACGTTTCAAAACTGTCTTAAAAATATTTAGAAAATGTCTCAATAGTATTTCAATAAAGTCTCAAACATGTTACAAAGAGGTCTCAATAATGTGAAAATATTTTAAAGATATTTCAAAGCTGTCCCTAAAATGCCTCGAATATGTTTCATGAATGTTTCAAAGATATCTCAAAAATCTTCTAGAAGTACTTAAAAAAATATCTCATAATTGTTCCAAAAATATTTTTGATGTGTTTCAAATATGTTTCAAGAATGTCTCAAAAATGACTCAAGAATATCTCAAAGATGTTTCAAAATGTTTCAAAAGTGTTTTCAACATATCTTCAAAAGATCGCAAGGATGTATGAAAAATGTCTTAAATACGCTTCAAAAACGTCTAAAAATTGTTTCAAACAGGTATCAAACATGTTTCAAAATTGTCTCAGAAATGTCTAGAAAATGTCTCGAAATTGTTTCAAAAATGCACCAAAGATGTCTCAAAATTATCTCAAAGATGTTTTGAAAATGTTTTGAAAGAGTTTCAAAAATATCTCAAAAAATCTCAAAATTGTCTCGAAGATGTATGAAGTACGTTTCAAGTATATTTCAACGAAGCCTAAAAAATATTTTTTTGAAACTGGCTCAAAATTGTTTCTAAAATGTCCCATATTGTTTTGAAAAGGCCTCAAAAGTGTATTAAAAATGTTTTAAAACTGTCTCAGATATGTCTAGAAAATGTCCTGAAATTGTATCAAAAATGTTCTAAAAGTTTCTAAAATAGGTTGTAAAAATATTCCCTAGTTGTCTGAAAAAGATTTTTAAAATTTCTCAAAATTGTCCCAAAAACGTCCTGGGTATGTCTCGAATATGTCTCAAAAATGTCTCTAAAATGCCTCAAAAATGTTTTTAAAATGTGTGATAAAAGTCTCAAAAATAGTTTAAACCATTCTCAAATATGTAACAGAAACTTCTCAAAAATGTCCCAAAAATAGCTCAAAGATATCTCATATGTCTCAAACGTGTTTGAAATACATTTCAAAACTGTCTCGAATATGTTCAAAATATTTAAAAATGTCTCAATAGTATTTCAATAAGGTCTCAAATGTGTTACAAAGAGGTCCCAAAAATGTGAAAATATTTTAGAGATATTTCAAAGCTGTCCCAAAAATGTCTCAATTATGTTTCATGAATGTTTCAAAGATGTCTCAAAAATGTTCTAGAAGTACTTCCAAAAATGTCTCATAATTGTTCCAAAAATATCCTGGAAGTGTTTCACATATGTTTCAAGAATGTCTCAAAGATGACTCAAGAATATCTTTATGATGTTTCAAAATATTTCAGAAGTGTTATCATGTCTCCAAAAGCTCTCAAAGATGTATGAAATATGTCTTAAATATGTTTCAAAAACGTCTAAAAATTGTTCCAAATCGGTTTCAAAAATGTTTCAAAGTTGTCTCAGAAATGCTAAAATGCCCTGAAGATGTCTCAAAAATATTTCAAAGATGTTTCAAAAATGTTTCAGAAGAGTTACAAAGATATCTAAAAAAAAACTCAATAATATCTCAAAGTTCTTAAGTTTGTTTCATATACATTGAAACAGATCTAAAAAATATTTCAAAACTGTCTCAAAATCGTTTTCAAAATGTCTCATATATTTATGTTTAAAAAGGCCTCAAAAATGTTTCAAAACTGTCTCAGATATGCCTAAAAAATGTCCCGAAACTGTTTGAAAAATGTTTTGAAGATTCTCAAATATATTTAAAATATATCTCAAAGATGTTTAAGAAGTGTTTCAAAAATGTCCCAGAAAAGTCTCAAAAATACTTCAAACAAGTCTGAAATATGTTATAAAAAGGTCTTGAAAATATTTTAAAAATGTTACAAAGCTGCCCCAAAAATGTCTAGAAAATGTCTTAAATATGTTTCAAGAATGTTTCAAAGATGTCTTAAGAATGTTTCAGGAGTATTGGAAAAATGTTTCAGAAAGATCTCAAATACATAGAGCTCTTTATTTACAGTTTGAGCTGTGGGGCATACCTGTGTTGACAACTGGTCGACAAAGGCAAAAAAAAAACTTCTAGTGCTCAAACTGGAATAAATGAAAGATTATAGCTTTTCCTGTAAATTTTGGCCCTCTTAGCCAATGCGTAAGTGCGTAAAGTCTTCAGAGACTTGAATGACGTTCTCCCGTGAGCATATAAGCATTCGTTGCTTCCGAACCCGGCGAGTAATTACTCTGTGGCCTTTTGACGCACTTCCGAGCTTGCTAGAGGCACCAAAATTCTCAGGAATAATTAAAAAACTGAAATCAGTTTGAGCAGTAGGGAAATTTTCTTTATTCGCTTTTGTTGATCAGCGTGATTGTTGACTATTTAACCTTCTCTGTTCAAGCCCATTTGCATTTTTATTACATAATCTTTATTGACATTTTCAATATTTGCTTGAAAACTTTAATTTTTTATTTGAGTTTCAACTTTTATTAGCCCGTCTTTTTGTCCATTTCGATCATTTTGACATTTCTATGACTTCCCACGATTATCATCTTTCTTGATCATTTTTTTGCAGCGTTGACCAGAAAAAGGTTAAAACTTTTTTTTTAGATATTTTCAGGGGTCTAATTTTCAAACATTTTTGAAATTTATACTTTTTTATATAAACTGTATTGTGAGTAAACGACTGCAAATAGCGATTTTCGATGTAATTTCAATCATAAATACTGTATTGATCTACTTTATGATTTTTTTTGTTGGGAAATGAATTTTCTTCTGGAAACCTTTAAAAGATACGGCACGGAAATCTTGTAAAAAATAAACAAAATTAATGAAGATGACATGTTTTCTTGAAAAATGTCTAAAACAACTAAACTTAGGAATCTGTCCACTAAAAGCATTTTTGATTTAGGTAAATTACACCGAAGGTAATTCGATTCTCAGTTTTGTAGTATTGAAGCGCTTTTGTGAGAATAAAAGTGACGTTAGGTGAATCTGACAAAAACTATATTGAGTGAAGGGCTAGTTAAGCATTCAGCATGCATTCTACTTCAAGCAATCCTAACTACACCTAGTGTCTGTTTATGGTGTATGTATCTGTTTATGATGTATGTGGGTGAAGGCAATTAGGTTCGTATGTGTGTCTGTTTGCTGTACGTATACCATTTGTTAGTGCATTTGGACGGTGCATTTGGCTGGTGTAGAAGTAAAGTGACAAGTGAAATGAAATTTCGCTTCTATTCGAAGAAAAGTATGTACAAAAGGGGGAAGAAAAACGCAACCAGACGGAAGAAAAAAGAGAGAGAAAAACTTCAGGATTGAATCTCGCTTGCGGAAATGAGTTTTTTGTTGTTGTTGCTCTGAACCAGAATTTTCAAAACGATGATGGCTAATGGGTACGGGTACTTACGCTGGAAGTTCACCAACTGCCGCTCCACTGTTGGTGGTTTTGTGGTTTTTGGGTTGAGGAGTTTTGGTTGGTGGTTGATGTGTGAATGGGTGATACACAAAAGTTTTCGATTGAAGGTGCGGTGAAGAAGGAAGAAGAAACACGTTAGCGTCTGATTGTTAGGTTATGTTATTTAGGTTCGTTGATCGTAAGCCAATTAAGTATTGCCCCTTGGTGTGATGATTTCGGGAACAATGTGATGTGGTTTATTCAATCAACTTTTATTTAAGCGCTGTTCGATTTCTTGCAAAATAAATACTGTGACTGTGAGCCTACGAATCTTGTTTGAATGTCGTGACGTGTGAGAAACAGCAGGTGTGTACTGTAATATGATAAACGTTTACATTAGCTGCAAATCAACTGCTACATATCGATTCCATTGAAGTAACGCGCCAACGGTTCTACTGCGTGGGATGTTATGTTGTGAAATATGAGTAGGAGAGTCGGGCGGGGTGGATCTGTGGCGAACATTGAGATGAAATGTGTGTTGTTTTTTTTTCCTGGTTGTTAGCGCCGGCCCTCGATAAGCTGTTTGTCCGGTACACATTTGTCATATGGCAGGTGTTTTGGACAGGCTACAAGCAGCTTTTTCGGCGCTGCATATTTGTTATTTTCTCTTCGTAAGCGTAATAAAGTCTGTTTACAATTACCATTTTAACGAGTGTTGGTTTGTGTTTGAGGGTGATTACATCGAATGCTGTTTAATTTGGTGACATATATTGCGAGTACATATTGGATTAAAAACACCTACTGCAGGTTATTTTGCGTTGGCCCAAAAATACGGATTTAAATTTTTTAACTGTATTAAACTGTCATGACATGCGTTTACACAAAATTATTCCACATGTCATGACATTTTATCTTAACCCATTAGTTTTTAAATCCTAGGGGGGAAAATCTTAAGACGCGCTACTTACTCCGGTGGTGATCCTCTTAGGTTGAACGACGTGAAGGTAACGTCAACCCGCTGGCCGGGACCTGCTAGGAAGATGTACAGGCACTGGCGCGAGTGATTCGTCGGATTGGTGAGCAGCGGCGCGTTGAACGTTCCGTTCGCTGGACCGCCCGCACGGGATACGAACGTTTGGTCACATTCTACAGGAGAGAAAGAGAAAAAATTAAGGGCGGATAAAATTGTTTTTTATCAAAGATGGGAGATTGAAATCGTTTGCGTTTGTTTTTTCAAATAAGTGATAAATGAGTAGTCCACAAGTTAGAATACTGATTGGTGCGACTTCCAGAAACAGAGAAACAGAAAAAGCAATAACTGCACACAGAACTATGAGCTACAATGATAGTTTTTCAACACAATGAATCTTGGTATCTAATAAATCAGCATATTTATTTGTTTGAATTGCTTTGTCTGTGAGAGTTGGATTTCATTTTCGAGAAATGTTTAAAACATTTGGAGATCCTAACCTCTGTTGACAACTGGTCGTCAAAACCGAAAGAAAAAATGCTCTAGTGCTCAAACTGGGAATAATTAAAGACTACAGCTTTTTAAACAAATACTGTGCTCCTAGCCAAGTCGTAAGTTCTTCAGAGACTTAAATGAAGTTTTACCGTAAACAAACGTATTAGCGACGAACCCAACGAGCAATTCTTCTGCGGCCTTTAGACGCACCTTTGAGTTCTCTAGTGTCACTAAAATGCACAGAAACCGTTAAAAGGCTATAGACTTCCATACTTTCCCAGTTTGAGCTTCAGGACAATTATTTGACGCTTTTCTCTATCAGTGCAATTCTCTATGCTCTAGGCGTATGTATCAGAAACCTTTGATTGTATAAAATTTGATTGTTTAGAAAAATTGAGGTAAAAATGCCCTAAAACTTAACCCCCAAGAAAAAACCAAAAATATTGTAATAAGTTAAAGTCTTTACATTAAAAATCTAGGAAAAATTCAACTTTTTCCATTTTAAAATTTGATGATTTTGTTTTTTTTTTTTTTTCAATGGAATGTACATATTTTTGATTTGTGCCCAAACTAATTTTCTTTACAAGCAATAGATTTTGGTCTACAATGGTTCAAATAAATTGTATACTAAAATATCGACGGTGGTTTTGAAAATTACTCCTAAGTTTAAATATTTTTTCCACTCACGGAAAATACTAAACCAGATAAATGTGCAAAAATATTCAAGATTTTTTTTTCAAATGTTCAAAATGTCTAAAATCATTGTAGAAGTCAAAGTATTCAAAACTCATGGAAGTTAAAAGTGTCAAATATGTCAATGTCTCAAAGACAACTTAAAATGTTTAACAGCTCTCCTAGAAATGTCTAGAAAATATCTCACAATTGTTCTGAACATGTTTTAAGGATGTCTCAGATATGTTTCAGAATATTTCAGAGATATCTTTAAAATGTTTTTAAAAATGTTTCGAAAAATGCTGAGATCTCAAAATGTTCTTACAACTATTCCAAACTCTCTCACACATGTCTATGAAATGTTTCAAAATTGTTCCAGAAATGTTTTTAAAGTGTTTCAGAAATGTTTTGAAACAGGTTTCAAATATGTTTCATAAATATCTGGAAGATTGCTCCAAAATGAATTAGAAGTGTTTTAAGAATGTCTCAAATAGTCTCGAACATTTTTCAAAAAGGTATCAAAATTTTCCAAAACTGTCTCAGAAACGTCTAGTTTTTTCAAAATTGTTGCATTGTTTAAGACTTTAAAGGTGTCTCAAATATATTTCAAAAATGTCTCAGAGATGTCTCGAAAATATTTTAGAAGTGTTTCAAACATGTCTAAAAGAGGTCTCAAAAATGTCTCAAATATTCATCGAAATTGTTTCAAGAAGGTCTAAAAAATGTCGCGAAAAATTAAAAAAACAAAACTGTGTCAGGACCCGAATGACAAATGTTAAAAGCTCCAAATAAACGATCTCAGAAACTTCTATTAAATGTTTTAAAATTGTTCCAAAAATGTCTTTTCAAAATACGTCTCAAAGATGCCCAAAAAGGTTTCGGAAGTTGTGATGATGTCTTAAAAAGTTTTCAAATAACTATATTCTAAACTATCTCAAAGATGTTTCCAAAAACATCTGAAAGTGTCTCAAAATTGTGTCAAAAAGGTCAAAAAATTTTTTTAAACTATCTCAAAAAACATCCCAAATTGGTTCAGAAAAGTTTAAAAAATGTCTTAAATGTCTCGAAGGTGTCTTAAATATATTTCAAAAGGGTCTCGAAAATTAGTCACAGATGTTTCCAAAATGTTTCAGAAGTTTTAAAATATATTTCAAACGTGCAACAAAACAAAATTGTATGCACCAAGTATGAGACATTAATGAAACATTTTTGAAACGTTTTCGAAATGTTTTCGAGATTTTTTGACTTTTGAAACATTTTTGTGACATTTCTGGAATAGTTTAGAAACATTTCGAAACAGGCCTGTTTCGAAAATGTTTCTAAATTTTTCCAGAAGTGTCACAAAAATGTTTCAAAAGTCAAAAAATCTCGAAAACATTTCGAAGACGTTTCAAAAATGTTTCATGAATGTCTTACACTTGATGCATATAAATTTGTTGTTGCCAAAAAGTCTCGATAATTTTTTAAAATGTTTCAAAACTGTCTCAGAGACGTCTATAAAATGTCTAAAAATTGTTCCATAAATGCACTGAAGGTGTCTCAAAAATATACCTGAAACGCCTCAATGATATCTCAAAAATATTTCTGGAAGATTTTAAAAATGTTTTAAAAAAGCCTCAAATATGTAACAAACATATCTCAAAGATGCTTCCAAAATGTTCAGATATGTACAAACATTGTCTTAAAAATGCTTCAAAACCATCTCAAGAAAATTTTGAATTTGATCAAAATAGTTTTTTAAACGTCCCGAAACTCTCGGAAATGTCATCTTTCTTAGATGACTCAAAATTGCTCCAAAAATGTCTTAAATATTTTTCAAAAAGATTTCAAAACTATCTCAAAGATGTTTCCAAAATGTTTCGAAGTGTTTCAAAAGTGTCTTAAAAGGCCTCAAACATATTTCTGAAAGGTATCAAAAATGTCTAGAAAATGGTTCAAAAATCTTTCAGGAATACTTAGAAAATATCTCAAAAATGTTTCAAAAGTGTTGCAAAAATATCTCAAAGAGGTCTTACGTCTCACAGAGGCGCAAAAATATCTCCAAAATAGCTCAAAGTATCTCTAAAATGGTCAAAAATATTTTGAAGAAGTTTCAAAAATGTTTCAAGTACGTTTTAGGAATGTCTAACAACATGTTTTAAATATGCATGAAAATTGATTCAAAAATGTCTCAACATTTCTCAAAAATGTTTCAAAACTGTTATAGGCAACTATAAAATGTCTCAAAACTGTTCCAAAAATTCCAAAAAGAGGTCTCAAAAATATCTCAAATTTGCGTCAAAATTGTTTAAAAAAGGTTTCAAATTTATCACGAAAATTTCTCAAGAATGTTTCAAAACGTAGGCAATTTAACGTCTATAACATATCTCAAAAGGGTTTAAAAAATGTCTCAAAATCGTCTCAAAGATGTTTTAAAAATGTTTCAAAAAGGTCTCAAATTTGTTTCAAAATTATTTTGAAGACGTTTCCAAAATGTTCAGATGTGTCCATAAACTGTCTCAAACTGATTCAAAAAGGTAAACAAAATGTTTCAAAACAATCACAAATATGTTTTAAAAAAGTCGAAAATGGCTCATAGATAATTTTAAATGATTGAAAAATGTATATCAGAAATGTCTAAAAACTGTTTCTAAAATAGCTCAAAATTTTTCCAAGAATGTCTCGAAGATGACTCAAATATGTTTCAAAAATATCTCAAAGATGTCTCCAAAATGTTTTAGGAGTGTTTTGGAAAAGGTCTTAAAAAAGTATAAAAACTGTCTCGAATATGTTACAAATTTATTCTAGAAATATGTAGAAAAGTGCCAAGAAAAGTTCAAAAATATTGCAAAACTATCTGAAAAAGGTTTCATGTTTCACTATAGTTTGAAAAACGCCTCAAAAAATCGCGAATGTATCTCAAAAATATCTTGAACAGGTTTCAAAAATATTTTGAAAGTGTCTTCAGTATGTTTTAAAAAGTCGCAATGATATTTCAAAGCTATGTCTCTTTGGCGTTTAAAAAATATCCCAAAAAGGTTTCAAAAGTGTTCCAAAAGTATCTCAAAGACGAAAGTCTCAAAAATATCTCAAAAAAAATCTCGAGCATGTCTTCTAGATGTCTCGAAAATGTTGCAAAAATGTTCAAATATGTTTTGAGAATGTCTATAAAATGTTTCAAATATACCTCAAAATTGTTTTAAAAGTTCTCAAAAATGTCTTCAAAATTTGTCAAAAATGTTTCAAATTTATATATTTTATAGAAACGTATATAAAATGTCTCCAAATTGCTCCAAAAATGTCTCTAAGGTGTTTCAAATATGTTTCAAAATGTCTCAGAGATGTTCCAAAAATGTTTTAGAAGTGTTTCAAAAGAAAATTAGAAATTTTCGAATATAAATTAAAATTATTTAAAAAAATCTTTTCAAAATGTTTTAAAACTGTCCCAGAAACGATTATAAAAAAATTGGTCCAAAGATGACTATAAAATATCTCAAAAACGTCTTAGAGATCTCTTGTTTTAAAAATGTCTCAAAGATGTTTCCTAAATGTTGAGATATATCCCGAAAATATCTTCAAAAAAGCCAACAAATTGTTTTAAAACTGTCCCAAAACAATCTCAGATATAATTCAAAATATGTAGTTTGAAAAATGTTTTAAAAATGGTCCATAGATATCTCAAAGTGTTTAAAAATGATTTAAAGCTCTCTCAGAAAAGCTTCCAAAATGTTTCGACGGTGTCTAGAAAATTTATCAAAGATGTCTCCAAAATGTTTCAGACTTGTTTCAAGAGGTCTCAAATATATTTCGAAAAGGTTTCAAAAATATCACGAAAAATGTTTCAAAACTATTCCAGAAATGTATAGAAAATGTATCCAAAGTCAAAAAATAATGTTTCAATGGTGATTCAAAACTGCATCTGAAACGTCTATGGAAAGTGTCAAAATTGTTTTAACAATGTCTTGAAGGTGTCTCAAATATGTTTCAAAAATGTCTCAACGATGTTTCAAAAATATCTCAAATATGCATCAAAATTGTTAATAGTTTCGAAATTTTCAGATATTACAATTTTTTTTTTAATTTAACATATTTACAATTTAAGAACTGTTTCGAAACTGTCTCAGAATTGTCTGTAAAATGTCTCAAAATTGTTCCGTGAAAATTCCGTAAGGTGTCTCAAAAAGGTCCCAAAAATGTCTCATGGATTTCTTCTAAACTGTTTCAAAAATCTATAAAAAAAGTCACGATTATGTTTCAAAACTGTCTCAAAGATGCGTTCAAAGAGTTCAGATACATCCATATATTGTCTCAACAATGTTCCGAAAAGATCGACAAAATGTTTCAAAACGGTCTCAAAACAATCTCAAATATGATTCAAAAAAGTTTTGAAAAAACATTTCAAAAATGTCTCATAGATAACACAACTATTCAACAATGTTTCAAAACTGTCTCAGATGTGTCTCAAAAATATTTCTAAAATAATTCAAATATGTTCCAAAAATTTTCCAGGGCTGTCTGAAAAGTGTTTTAAAAATGTTTCTGATGTGTTCCAAAAATGTCTCGAAAAGGTCTCTAATATGTTTCAATAATATCTCGAAGATTTTTCCAAAATGTTTCAAAAGTTTTTCAGAAATTTCTCAAATATATTTCAAAAAGGTATCGAAAATGTTTCAAAATTTTCTTCGAAATGTTTGGAAAATGCCTCAAAAATGTTTTATAACTATAAAGTCAAAAAAATCTCGAAAATATTTCAAAGATGTTTCCAAAATGTTTGAAAATTATTATGAAGATGTTTCAAAAATGTTTCAAGTATGTTTCATAAATGGTCAACAAAAAAACTAAAATATGCATCAAAATTGTTTCAAAAAGGTCACAAACATGTTTCGAAAATTTATCAAAACGTCGAAATTTCTCAAAAAAAATATTTCTCAACTGTTCCAAAAATGTTCTCAAGGGGTCTCACGAATGTCTCAAAAAGGTTTGAAATATGTTTCAGAAACATCTAAAACATGTTTGCAAAATGTTCAGATATGTTCAGAGTTCAGAGTTCAGTCTCAAAGATGTTACAAAACAAAACAAAATGTTTAAAACTGTCTCGAAAATTCTCATATAAGATTCAATCAAATGTCTCCGAAATGTCTCGAAAATGTTTTTAAACATGTAAAGTATGTTTCAAATTTTTCTCAGGAAATATTGCTAAAGGACTCAAAACTGTTCAAAAAATTTCTCAAAGATGACTAAAATTTATTCGAGAATGGTCTTATGTTTCAGATGTGTTTTAAAAATGTTTGGTTGAGAAAGGTATCAAAAGTATCTGAAACATGTTTCAAAGCTATTCCAGAAATGTTATTTCTCACATCAAAAATAATTCAAAAGTGTTGTAAAAATATCTCAAAGAGGTCTCATCTCTTACAAACGTCTCAAAAATGTCTCAAATGTTTCATAAGCATTGAGAATGTTTCAAAAAGGTCTTCAAAATATCTCAAAAATGTTCAAAAAACATCTTAAATATGTCTCAAAACTGTCCTAGAGATGTCATGGAACGTTTCAAAGATGTCACAAAGAGGTCTCAACAATATGTTGAATATGCATGAAATTTATTTTAAATTTTTCTCAATAATTTCTCAACATTGTTTCTAAACTAGACAGAAATGTCTCACAATTGACCCAAAATGTTTTGAAAAGGTCTTAAATATGTTTCAAAAATATTTCAAAGATGTTTCCGAAGTGTTCCGAAACGTCCAAAAAAAGTCTCAAAAATGCTTCAAAATCTTTGCAAAAATATCTCCAAGAGTTCTCATGTTTCGCAAAGGTCTCAAAAATGCCTCGAAAAAATATCGAGAATATCTCAAAGATGTCTCCAAAATGTTTCAGAAAGAATTTAAAGATGTTTTAGAAATGTTTCAAATATGTTTCAGGAGTGTCTAGAAAATGTTTAAATACGTATCAAAATTGTCTCGAAAATGTCTCAAATATGAATCAAGATTTTTTAAAAATGTTAAAATATGTCTCAGGAATGTTTGAAAATTGCCTCGAAGATGTTTTACGGTTGTCTCAGAAAAATCTTTGCAACGTCTCTATATCTCAAGATCAAAAATAGTTCGTGAATTGTTAGAAAATGTCTCAAGATGTCGTAATTGTTGTGTTGTAAATATAATATTTGTATAAATAGTTGTTGTATAAATGATACCGTAAAATTGTTGGAAAATGTCAAATGTTGTTGGATGTGTCAAATTTGCTTCAAAAAGATCAAAAAAACGTTTAAAAAAGCTCAGAAAGGTTTGAAAAAGAAATATCAAAAATATAATATATAAGTTGTTCCAAAAATGTTTTAGAAATGATCTCACAAATCACATCAAATTTTTCTTAAACTTCGCAAAGGCACGGTTTCGAAGATGCCCAAATTTTTCAAGTGAAAATGTCTCGAAAATCGTCTGAAAAAGGGTTCAAAATGTCCTATGTTTATTCAAAAATGTTTCCAACTTGTTTGCTGCAAAAATGGCCAAAATGTCACAAAGATGTTTCGAAACTGTTTCAGCAATGTCTCAAAATTGTCACAAAAATGTTTTAAAATGTGTTAAAAATGTCAAAAAAGTCTTTAAGCTTGGTCTAGATATGCTACAAATGCCATAAATGAACAAAAATACCTCGAATATGATTCAAACATGTACAAAGCACATCTAAAGAATAAAAAAAGTTAATAGCATGCCTCAAAAAAGAAAAAAAAAAATGGAAAAGTTACAAAAGTATTAAGAGTATTAAACCAATATATCCAAAATATCGAAAACAATAAAATATGAAAAAAAACTCCCTGAAACTAAAATGTCAATGTCAAATATGCTGGTTTATTTAAATATCTCCAAAATGGCTTGAAAAAATATATCAAAAAAGTTTCGTAAATGTCTCAAAACTGTCTAAATATCTCTTAAAATGCCTCGAAGATATCTTGAAAATAATTCAAATTTGTCATAAATGTTAAAAACTGTTGAATACGATTAGAAAAATATCCGAAATGAACACTAAATTCCACTATTAACTTAACAATATTGAATTCGAAACTTGAAAATTGAAACCATCAGAATGAAAATCAGTTGAATAAAATCGTTTGTGAGCTTCTCTGCGAGGAAAATATTCAAAAAATAACCCATTTCACTGCGAGTCGTACTGAATTTCAATTCATGCCAAAAATGTCAATAATTTTAAAAATGTCAAACATCTGAAAATATCTGAAATATTTCCAACATGCCAAAAATATCAAATCAAATATCAAAAATGACTAAATGTCACAAATGTCATATATGACTTAAATGTCATGAATGTCATAAATACCATAAATGTCCTAAATGTTTTGAATGTCTCAAATGACATAAATGTCATGATTGTCCAATTTTCCGAAACATTTAGGTCAAAAATGATAAAAATGATAATGGTAAGTAGCCTATCACCTCCCACAATTAAGCCTTGAGGCACAATTCATTCGGTTGCTATTGATCTTTCACCAAAGCGGTTCTAAACCGAAATTCGACACTAGCTATTACAAATCAATCTGCTTCAATTTCGCACTGCCCGAGCTGCCTGAAGCGGTCGTCATCTTGAGCCTTCAAACTGTGACAGCTTCTGGCGGTGGCAAAAGTTAGCCATAAATTTAATTTGCGCGCTGGAATCGCATCTCCTGAAAGCTGAAAGGAAAAGTTTTAATTGCCATATTTGCGCTGGGGCATTCGCGCGATTGCCAATTGCGGCACGAGTAGTTAACGCGCCGTAAAAACGTTTCGATTTGAATGGATTAGCTCCAGCTTGGGAACCATTCGGAATTGTAATTTTTGGACGCTATAGGATTCGGAATGACGGGGCATGCAATAAGGGCTAAAATTTGGTTACTTCACCAATTCGCGAGGTTTTCTACGTTGGGGTAATTTTTTTGGGGTAACACAAGCGATACTATTAAGCAGCTAACTACGGAACAGTGTGTTGCGTGGCGGGAGCTACAGGATATACCAAAGCAAACGGTCGAACGTTTCGCTAACGAAAACATGTGAATGTGCGTGGTGATGTGACCTAACACATCGAGTCGCGAGCGCGATAGCTTCGAAGTCACACGCGAAAGTGCCTTTGGAAACAAGTGAAACAATTATGACTACAATAATTTATGGTTTGTCTTAAGCCAAGTTTAGTATCGAGAACGATAGAGCAACGTAAGCTCGCAGGGTGAGTTTTTTTCCTAAATGTATTGAAGCGCAACAGTCAACCGAGTGCAGTCGGTTTCAAATGACAATTATTGTTTTGGATACAACATTGAATGTTAAAATAAACAGGAAAACAAATGACTTTCAGTTCAACCTACTTGGTGCCTTGGTAGGTCGGGCTAGGGGCTCCAAATACTGCACCATCGAGATTCGGGAGCGCGAGTCTGTGTACCCGCTTGGAACGACCCCGACCGAGATGTCTACCAGCTCGGCAGATGCTGTCAGTGTGCGAGTGAGAAGGTTCGGATCGCGCGTATCGTAGTGATGAGAAAATTTTGGTGATAATGGAAGTTTTATTTTTTTGGTTTTTAGGTTTGTCGGTGGACGAAAGCGAGATAAAGATTCATTCGAAAACGATAGTCATATTTGTAAAGAGAGAAAAAAGAAAGAGAAATATTTTATCTGTTAGTAGTGACACCAATACAAGAGTGGACACGGTGAATGAAGGTATGTGTTGAAAAATATTTACAGTGGTTGTGTTTGCAAGTGTTTGCTATGGTATGAAATTGATCGCGTGACGTCTTTGGGCACCTGCCCGTCAGAAGACAAAGTTAGAATAGTTAACTACTGCTAAGTTTGCCACTCAGTTTATATTCTATCGAGGCACTAATTGAAACAGAAAACGAGACATGCCTTGTATGAAATGTAGATGCTGGCGAGCGTTCAAGCTGTCATGTTTCCCTGTCGAGATCCCTATCCGCACGGACAACGAAGACGCGCAACGCTGCGGAAGTGTAATGGCAGACATTGCCATGGCCACAGCTGCCATCGCTTCCCAACATCGTTTCGCACAGAGAGCCGCATAGTTACACAGTTAACTTAATTAGGAAGGCTTCCAGCCAGCAGGCGGCAAAATTTGGTACCTAAGTACTTTTATTACCCAAACCCATCGGGGCAGAGTAGCGAAAGTTTCGATTGACGCCGCCGCCGCCGCGTACGAACTTCGAGAGAGGGCGAATTTTGTACATAATCAAATATTATCTATTAATAGCGGAGCTCCAGCTATCATTCGCTGCGTTCCCGGCGGACAACACGTCGGAATCGATTTTCGCGCACTCGGAAGAAGGCAGTGTGGAAAGTTTTGCGTCTGAAGCTGGGGCACGCAAATAATTTATAGTACGCGAGGAATTTTGGCTCGAATGAAATAATAAATGAGCAAAAACAGGAAATAAATTGGATTTTTTTTCGCCGCCTTCAATGGTTCTTGACAAAATTCGCCTGGTTGACCATGCGCCCCCACACTGCTGTTTGAGGCTGATGGAGACGCACGGTTGTGGGTACAAGTTGTTTGTGTGGCAAAGGCTGAGTGCAGCGGAGCGGTGATGTGGTTGACCGTAATTTAATTTTGCTGTCCATTGCACACAAATGCCTTTTGTCGCCCCTTAATGCACAGTGTTGGCTATATTATGCACGTATTCGAACATTTGGTCGTGTTACAGCGAACATTTTAATGCGTGCGTGCGTGTGTGTGCTCGACAGTTAAGCTTTAACTTTAAGCCAGCGGATTAAAATGTAAACCCGCTGGTTTGGTAAATTCGCTTATTTTTGTGCGTAAATATGGCTCTGTGACGGGAAAAACCGAGAATTGTATTCTTTCCAGTCAGTTGCGTTTGCCAACCGAGCAGCGGTTTAGCTTTTTCATCGTTATGCTGCCATGTTGTTTCATTGTACTGCTTCCAGTTCTTTTGTCAAATAGAATACGCGGTTTGCCGTCATCAGCGAGCGCAGTCGGCATAATGTCGGAATCGGATTTACGACTGGCGTGGTTCGCAAGTTGGTAAAAATAAAATGAAAAGTGCAATTTCGGATTATGAGTGCATTTGGCAGATAACTTTTCGAATGCACTCAATGGGGTTTCACTGGAATGAATTTTTGATTGGTAAGGTGAACTAGTTTGCAATAACGGGTTGTCTCTCATTAATGTTTTTTTCCACGAAGGTTCATAATGCCTTTGGAAGTCATGCCAAAACCTTTTTTGTTTGAAAAAAGCTGTACCATGTCACGATACAGCTTTTTAAATCTGTTTGATATCATAAAAAGCTGATTAGTTGACTGATTGAAGAAGTTGTCATAAGTGAGCTTCGTAAAGGTATGACTCCAAGTTTTTTTTTCAACAAAACATTCATTTGACATGGCACAAACAACAATTTGCTCTGTTTTTTGCTATCTAAAGTATCGCATAAACAATAGGCACATTTTTGGTCGTGTTTTTTTGTGGGAGCCGTTACATTTTTAGTTCGGTTTTATCGTGAATAACGATGTGTGAATACAAATGATTTTCTATTTGAGTTAAATTGAGCCTTATTTAGCTTGAAGTGTATGAGTTTTATGTGCGGGTTTTATTAAAAAAAGTTCTTTTTTTAATATTGTCAATTCTCTGCTTAAAAATTTCAAATTGATGAAAAAAATTGTTTTTAAGGATGGCCAAGCAACAGGCAATACTTATGGTCAAAATTTACTAAATTTCTCAATTCTTTGGCTCATTTCCATTAAATTGTTCCATCCAAAATGACCATAATTAAAAGAGTTCTAGGGATATCAAGCAAAATGGGAATAAAAATTGAAGCAAATCAGGGTAAATTTGACTTTATTTTGAAAAAATACTGTAACTCGAGTTTTGCTCATAATACCTCCGAGTGATGACTGTTTTTCTGTGAAATTTCCTCAGAAACGCGATGAAATTGTGGAATTTATAATCGGAATATACTCATTTGCCGAAAAACGTAATTTAATTTTTCTAGTGCAAAAATCACATTCCTGGCAACACTGCCGTTTAATATTGATATTTAAAAAAAGTCCTTGACTAATTGAGAATTTGAAAAAGTATCCGGAGATGCATTAAAAAATAGGAAAGGAGATTGCTTAAAACCTGAGGAAATTCAATTTTATTACTTAACATATAATTCCCCGATATATGTTCCTCGAGTAAAAGTTGTTCTGGAACACGGTGCAATCATCGAATTTGAAATCGAAATTTTCTCATGTGCCGAAAAACGCAACTTACTTTTTTAAAGGCAAAATGAACATATCTGGCAACACTGCCGCTTGAAATTGATTTTTTCGGATTACTTTACTAGTTTTCTTTAGAAAATTATGAAGAAAATTAGAGGCTTCGACACAAAATTACACCTCTATCAAAAAAGGAAAGGGTCCCACGGACTCGGACGTGTGGTCCAATTACAATTTTTGTAAGAACATTTTCTTAAAACCAAAATGTACGCCTTTTACCCTATAACAACCGTCAGGTATACATAACCACCATTGAAATTTGTCAAATAGCCATGCACATTAACTTTCTAATATGATTTTGTGATGGAAATTCCTCATGTTTCATACATCACCAAGAACATTTTTATAACACCTCCTACAAAATGCACGCCTTTTACCCTATAACTTCCGTCAGACTCATATAACCACCCTAGGAATTTGTCAGATGGTAGATTGTCATGTACGTTAACTTTCTAGTATAGTTTGGTGATGGATATTTCTCATGTTTCATACATCACCAAGAACATTTTCGTGACACCTCTGACAAAATGCACGCCTTTTACCCTATAACTACCGGCAAACCCATGTCATCACCCTAGGAATTTGTTAGATGGTAGATTGCCATGTACGTTAACTTTCTAGTATAGTTTGGTGATGGGTATTTCTCATGTTTCATACATCACCAAGAACATTTTCGTGACACCTCTGACAAAATGCACGTCTTTTACCCTATAACTGCCGTCAGACCAATGTCACCACCCTAGGAATTTGTCAGATTGTAGATTTACATGTACGTTAACTTTCTAGTATAGTTTGGTGATGGGTATTTCTCATGTTTCATACATCACCAAGAACATTTTCGTGACACCTCTGACAAAATGCACGCCTTTTACCCTATAACTTCCGTCAGACCCATGTCACCACCTTAGGAATTTGTCCGATTGTAGATTGCCATGCACGTTAACTTTCTAATATAGTTTGGTGATGGATATTTCTCATGTTTCATACATCACCAAGAATATTTTCGTGACACCTCTGACAAAATGCACGCCTTTTACCCCATAACTTCCGTCAAACCCATTTAACCACCCTAGAAATTTGTCAGATAGTAGATTGCCATGCACGTTACCTTTCTAGTATAGTTTGGTGATGGGTATTTCTCATGTTTCATACATCACCAAGAACATTTTCGTGACACCTCTGACAAAATGCATGCCTTTTACCCTATAACTCCCGTCAGACCCATGTCACCACCATAGGAATTTGTCCGATTGTAGATTGCCATGCACGTTAACTCTCTAGTATAGTTTGATGATGGATATTTCTCATGTTTCATACATCACCAAGAACATTTTCGTGACATCTCTGACAAAATGCACGCCTTTTACCCTATAACTTCCGTCAGACCCATATCACCACCCTGGAAGTTCGTCAGATGGTAGATTGCCATTCACTTTAACGTTCTAGTATAGTTTAGTGATGGGTATTTCTCATGTTTCATACATCACCAAGAACATTTTCGTAACACCTTTGACAAAATGCACGCCTTTTACCCTATAACTTCCGTCAGACCCACGTCACCACCTTAGGAATTTGTCCGATTGTAGATTGCCATGCACGTTAACTTTCTAATATAGTTTGGTGATGAATATTTCTCATGTTTCATACATCACCAAGAACATTTTCGTGACACCGCTGACAAAATGCACGCCTTTTACCCTATAACTTCCGTCAAACCCATATAACCACCCTAGAAATTTGACAGATAGTAGACTGTCCTGCACGTTACCTTTCTAGTATAGTTTGGTGATGGGTATTTCTCATGTTTCATACATCACCAAGAACATTTTCGCAACACCTCTGACAAAATGCACGCCTTTTACCCTATAACTTCCGTCAAACCCATATAACCTCCCTAGAAATTTGTCAGATAGTAGATTGCCATGCACGTTACCTTTCAAGTATAGTTTGGTGATGGATAGTTCTCATGTTTCATACATCACCAAGAACATTTTCGTGACACCTCTGACAAAATGCACGCCTTTTACCCTATAACTGCCGTCAGACCCATGTCACCACCCTAGGAATTTGTCAGATAGTAGATTGCCATGCACGTTACCTTTCTAGTATAGTTTGGTGATGGATATTTCTCATGTTTCATACATCACCAAGAACATTTTCGTGACACCTCTGACAAAATGCACGTCTTTTACCCTATAACTGCCGTCAGACCAATGTCACCACCCTAGGAATTTGTCAGATGGTAGATTGCCATGCACTGTAACTTTTTAGTATAGTTTGGTGATGGGTATTTCTCATGTTTCATACATCACCAAGAACATTTTCGTGACACCTCTGAAAAAATGCACTCCTTTACCCTATAACTTCCGTCAGACCCATGTTACCACCCTAGGAATTTGTCGGAAGGTAGAATACCAAGCACGTTAACTTTCTAGTATAGTTTGGTGATGGATATTTCTCAAGTTTCATACATCACCAAGAACAATTTCGTAACATCTTTTACAAAATGCACACCTTTTACCCTATAACTTCCGTTAGAGCCATATAACCACTCTAGAAATTTGTCAGACGGTAGATTGACATGCACGTTAACTTTCTAGTATAGTTTGGTGTTAGATATTTTTCATGTTTCATACATCATCAAGAACATTTTCGTAACACCTCTGACAAAATGCACGCCTTTTACCCTATAACTTCCGTCAGGCCCTTGTCACCACCCTAGAAATTTGTCAGATGGTAGATTGCTATGCACTGTAACTTTCTAGTATAGTTTTGTGATGGATATTTCTCATGTTTCATACATCACCAAGAACATTTTCGTGACACCTTTGACAAAATGCACGGCTTTTACCCCATATCTGCCATCAGAGCAATGTCACCACCCTAGGAATTTGTCAAATGGTAGATTGCCCTGCTCTCTAAATTTTTAGTATAGTTTGGTAATGGATATTTCTCATGTTTCATGCATCACCAAGAACATTTTCCTAACACCTTTGACAAAATGCACGCTTTTTACCCTTTAACTTCCGTCAGACCCAAATAACCTCCCAAGGAATTTGACAGATGGTAGATTGCCGTACACTGTACCTTTCTAGTATAGTTTGGTGATGAGTATTTCTCATGTTTCATACATCACCAAGAACATTTTCGTGACACCTCTGACAAAATGCACGCCTTTTACCCTATAACTTCCGTCAGAGCCATATAACCACTCTAGAAATTTGTCAGACGGTAGATTGACATGCACGTTAACTTTCTAGTATAGTTTGGTGTTAGATATTTCTCATGTTTCATACATCATCAAGAACATTTTCGTAACCTCTCTGACAAAATGTACGCCTTTTACCCTATAACTTCCGTGAGACCCATATTACCACCCTAGGAATATGTC
The DNA here is from genome assembly GCF_029784165.1 of Wyeomyia smithii. Classification (NCBI taxonomy): domain Eukaryota; kingdom Metazoa; phylum Arthropoda; class Insecta; order Diptera; family Culicidae; genus Wyeomyia; species Wyeomyia smithii. The sequence goes on from NC_073694.1 coordinate 179,644,933, forward strand.
AGATGGTAGATTGTCATGCACTGTAACTTTCTAGTATAGTTTGGTGATGGATATTTCTCATGTTTCATACATCATCATGAACAATTTCGTAACATCTTCTACAAAATGCACGCCTTTTACCCTATAACTTCCGTCAGAGCCATATAACCACCCTAGAAATTTGTCAGACGGTAGATTGACATGCACGTTAACATTCTAGTATAGTTCGATGTTAGATATTTCTCATGTTTCATACATCATCAAGAACATTTTCGTTATCTCTCTGACAAAATGCACGCCTTTTACCCTATAACTTCTGTCGAACCATGTCACCACCCTAGGAATATGTCAGATGTTAGATAGCCATGCACGTTAACTTTCTAGTATAGTTTAGTGTCTATTAATACTTAAGCAAAGAGTAATAACATTATTAGGATGCACGTGGCCTGATCTAATAAACAAAGTGCAACAAGTGTATTCTGGGACTGAAAACAAGCCACAAACCCGAAGGATCTAATTGAATTGTGAGATTCAAAAGCAGTCCTTAATTAAGATAAGCAACGAGTTTCTGGATTCCAAAAAAAAAAACACAAACTCTTTTCCTATTATTTTGTGTGCTCAGTAGAGTTAATTTGACTCGGCACGATAAACTTTGGTCCTTCGGAGAATTTAAATTCTCGTCCGGGATCACTTCTAGACGCTGTCTGTCGCAGTGAATAATACTTCCCCCGAGACAGAACGGATACCAACTATTTCACTTCATCACGAAAATCTCTTCCGGCTCTGTGATCCGGTTTTCATATAAGACCCACAAAACCGCTTCATTATTGCGGCGCACATTAGAGTTAACTTTTGCTGCACCACTTGTTCGGGAAAGTTATTCCCTTCCCCGGTCCTGGAACGATTATCAAGAGCTCCGCTCGCCCGCTTCGGAAGTTTGCCGGGCGAAAACTTTTCCTCTGTCTGAAATTCGGCTGATATTTGACTATGGTGGAATAATTTTACGCCACTAATTTCCAATTTATCACCCGGGTGACTCTCGGGTCGAATGTAGGATTTCCAGCAGTAAGAACCCGAAGGCGGATTCAGCAGGTTATCGGATAAAATGAAATGCGCACATTCGGTTCTGAGGACCAAGCTTTTGTTTTTTTCATTTTTCGAAACATAAATTATCCTGCACGTGCTTAGCGAACAGAATAATTGCATATCAGCGCGCCCTAATCTTTAACAGCCGTCGACCTTTCGATTCGTCCGGAGGGACGCAGCACGCGCCCTCGGCCGTTGGTTGTCGAAAAAACTGGCCGAACGTGACGAACCGTAGCGGCACGTTCCGTGAACTCCGATAAAACCGACGCGACAGCCGTAAAGTGAACGAGCGAGAGAGAGAAAAACTCTATAAGCTGGAAGTTCCATTTCCGACTTTGAATGAGATTATTTCCGGTTGCTCGCCTCAGCCCTGCCGATTAGGGTTTGCAATCCCGGGAACGATTTGCCGGGAATTGCCTTTTCCCGGGATTCCCGGATCCCGGGAATAGGAATATTGATTCCCGGGATCCCGGGATTCCCGAGCTCCTCGGAAAATTTTCCATACAATATTGCAATAAAACTAAATATCGTATCAAAACACGAAACTTACGTCGTAGAAGTGTAGAGCAGCTTCATAGTGTGCATTATACGAAGCAAATATTTGCTTCAAACGACGATCAATATTTGCTTGCCGTGTAATATCAAATTATTTGCTTAATTTATTTGTCAAAAATATATGCTGTCTTATTCAGTAAACGATAAATTAATAAATATTTTCTTCGTCTCATGTTTTTTTTTGCTAGTGAGTTTACTACTAAGCGGATAGTTGCTTGATTTTTTCTTTGTTTATTGACAAAAAATTTTGAAACCTGTAAATTGATAAAAAAAATTGAAACCCGTAAATCAATGCGACCAGAAATAAATAAATTGATAAAACTCAGTCAGTGTAACTTGGGTCGTGGCCGCGATTCCACATTAATTACGAAAGCATTCAAATGCTCTAAAATCTGGCTGCCAAACACTCCTGCTTTATCTTTAACAAACTAAAAGTATTGGACTCTTCAGTTTCTAATGAATTGTAGCAAAAGCTGGAATCGGTGATTTAGAAGTATTTTAGAAATCAGACGCCAGCGGTGATTTAGCGATCTTAAGCAAAGTTTTACAGAAGGGAACTACATTATTTGGGCCTAACGGAAAATTGTCAGCGGAACTGAGGCGATTGATAGACGATTGTTAATGAATTTTTGGAGTGAACTTGAATAAATTTTGTTCTTCAATTGATAATTAAATTGTTAACGATTGTTTGAAACTTTTTATTAATAAACTTTATTTGAAATCTCATTCTTGCTAAGGAGTTTTTCCTTTCCCGGTTCCCGGGAATTCCCGGGAAATGCGATTTTTCATTCTCGTTTCCCGGGAAATCTATTCTCGGGAATATTGCAAACCCTACTGCCGATCGCACAGGAACAAAAACACGTGGGAGGAAGATTCCAGCTTTTCTCGCTGGCAATCTCGAACGCGCCCGAGCCATTATTCGGTAGATGTTTTATTTTGTTCAGCAAACAAAAATGGACGATTTTACCCTATTCTCCCTAGTCGACAAACACTTATTCGTCGTATACGATATTGTGATGAGTCACAGCATCATCATCATCATTCTCGTTTTCATATTAGAAGCTGGTACAAGGAGGGGGAGGTCGTTTACCCGGTAGTAGTTGCACCTGCCCAATCGTGCAGAACGAGAAAATTTTTTTTTCTGTGCTCGCCCCTCGTTACCCACCCAATCAGAAGTACGGGCGTGACTTCGGTAAGTTGTTTGGGATAAACGTCGGTGTTTTTGTGGCATATTCCCGAAAGCAATGCGGACAATGATTGATAGCCGTCGCCGCCGTTTGATAGCTCTTTCAGCCTGAGATGAGGATTTCAGATGAATCTGTGTTCTCCTTTTTTGTTGCTGGAATTTATTACCCCACGATGATTCAGTCTTGAAGAAACATCAAAAGTTGGGCGGATATTTTAAAGCATAAGTTCTGCTGCAGCATTTCTGTTTTCCGCACTATCCAAATTAGCTTACGAAACGCTGCAAAAGCTGCAGAGCTTTTTTTTTTGAAGTATTCACCAGAGAGACCTAATTGCTTGTCAACCGGGGTCCAGGTTTCTGCTCTCTGCTCGTACCGCGTGCCACTTGAGATGTGTTTATTCTGCTGTGCTTCGGGCATAACTACACACTTCTCATAATATTCAGATTATTACTCTGACTGAATTGCACATTTTATGCAATCTAAAGCGGCTTTTAAAAAAAATTGGGCTAAAAGGCAAACAGCAGCGATGGTGGGAAGCTGTGTGAAATATGAAGGTGGCGAAGGACACGAATCTGGACCGTAATCTCAACCGGAAGGATGACCCCAAAGAGGGAAGGAATTTTTCGTTCAATAGAAAACAATACTTTTCCCATGCTTATCCTTTGGCGTTGAAGTGAAATGCGAGTGTTTGTGTATGGGTTTGAGTGTTCTCTGTGTGTGTGTGTATGTGGTAATCACAGTTGGGAAAATGGGTGGGTCGTGAAAAGTAATGATTTTTTTTGCCCTTGTTAGAGAGGTGAAACAGAATGATGTGAAAGCGGAAATTGTTTTTTCTTTGACGTTCCCAAGTGGGACCAAGTGGAATTTCGAATGCGGGAAAAACTCACCTGAAACGAGAAAAGAGAACAAAAAAGGGCGCAGGGTTAGTTAAAAGTTACACTTTCAAGGTTGAAATGTTGGTCAAATAGAGAGCAACGAAATGGGCGATGGAATGTGGAAAATGGTTCCACTTTGAAGTGGGATCGCTTCCATCTCGCTCGGTCGCTTCGAGTGAGTTTGGTTTTTCCATTTACATCGAAAATAGTTGTTAATAAGCTGACGGGGTACTGTCGGGCTTCCAACCTAGCTCCATATTGCCACATAATGGCCGGTGGAGGATCCAACAATGGGCTGGGGCACAGGAGTGAATTTAATTGAATGGTATTACAACTCTGAAAAGCTTTCACAGAACCGTACAGTATTACAGGAGAACATAATTATATGTTTGCTGTGTAAAACCAGGGAACCCTTTATTGGGAGGTTTTGCGATTTCAAATAAAAAGGCACTTGGAAAACTGGTTTAATCGAAATCATTCAGTGTACGGCTATAAAAAGTGAAGTTTTCGAAACAATTTGTACAAAGCGAAAAATCAAAAATTTAATTTTCTTCGATAGAACTTGCGTTCGTCCATTGAGACTTTTCACGAACCAGGTAGGTCGATAGTGAGATAAAACTTCCCATTGGAGCATTTTTATGCAACTTTTAACGACTTTGGCAATATGAGGCCGAGCGTTGTCATGCAGAAGGATCACTTTTCGGGCCTCTGTTCAGATTGTGGCCATTTTTCGCATAGTACTCTGCATTATCGCATTAATTGAAGTCGATACCATTTCCAGGTGAAGGTTCCTTCGATTTCAACAGCTCATAATAAATAGCACCGACCTGTGGGCAGGGCTGTCATTCTCACACTCATTGCGCTCAGTGTGTGAATTTTATGTCAAGGCACAACGAGAACGGTACCTACACATTTTGACAACCAACAGGCACAAAGAGAAAGAGCGAAAACGAAATGACTTTGAAAGATATCACCAAGTGAGAAATATTTCAAGAGAGGGAGAACGGAACAACACTTTGTGCTGCTTTTTGTGACACATTGCGTAAGAACAAAGAGCTTCAGTTTGAGTAGTTTGCGTTGCGTTGCGGGTAGAAAAAATAGCAGAGAAAAGGAACCAAGAAACGACGTGTTTCTTAGGACATATAACGCACGTCCAGACATGTTTCTGTGCCGGTATTCATATACAATCGCTACATGCATTCACTACCGATACCGTTCATTAGGGTGGTAATGACTTGTATGGAAAAAAGTCGTCCTTCGTCGCATTTAGAAGTTCGTTCAGTCGAAAAGTGAAACTTTAACTGATCGATTTTTTAAATTTTTTGTTTTTGGATAACATCAGATCTCGATATTTCATGCATTTTTAAGACATTTGGTATCAGAATATTTGATACAGTCAGGTTTTTTTTACGCGGTTTTTTGTACGCGGATTTTTTACGAGTTTTTTTTCACGCGGATTCTTGAATTAACGCAGTTTTTACGCGGATTTTTTAATTAACGCGGTTTTTTCTACGCGGATTTTTGAATTAACGCGGTTTTTTTTACGCAATATCGCGCTAATTCAAAAAAAATTTCGCGAATTTCCGAACTAACGCAGGTTTGGAACCAGAAACGTTTAAGTGTTTATCTAGTAAAAGACTTAGACCAAACAATACCCTCCGCCCACCGAAAGATCCAGAATGACCGTCAAAGAGGACAATTTCAAATACTGGTTCTAGAGCGTGTCGGTTTTTTTTTCTGAAGCCCTTCTTGATGGACTGCTTTACGCGGATTTTTAAAATAACGTGGTTTTTTTCAAGCGGTTTTTTTAATTAACGCGGGTTTTCACGCGGATTTTTGAATTAGCGCAGTTTTTTTTACGCGGAGTTTCGAATTAACGCGGTTTTTACGAGGTACGTATCCCCCGCGTAAAAAAAACCTGACTGTATTCAGAAATTTATGAACTACCTGTGCATTTTTTTTCATTGGTCACAAAATAATGTTTTCGTGTTCCCGAAGATTAAGCTTAAGTTTTATTTGGGAACTTTTTTCGAAGACGAAACTATTGAGGCCTACTTCTAAACGAAATTCGAAAAGTCGATTTCTATTACCACCCTACTGTTCATGTACAAGACATATTGCGGCTATCTCCGGGAAGAAAATATTTTTAGTTTTGAAACAAAACTCATTGAGAAGCATTGAAAATTAGCTCCTAAATTATTTCAGTAGGAGTCAAATGAAGTGCAAAAAAAAATTTAATACTATAATCGTTCGTTTGTCAAATCCGATAATCATTGCCCCAAGCAACACACAAAGTAAGACTCAATGTGTGGTGTCGCACATTTTAGCAAATGCCCAAAACGCACTCAGTCGTATTTTTTCTGTGCGAAAGAAATACAAAAGAGCGAATAGGGAGAAGAGAACACAAACGAAATATCGGGAGTGGCACGCACGGTTTGATGGCAAATGTGTTGTGTACAAATTTGTGTGGCTCTGTCCGCACTGAGGTGAATTCCAGCCCTGCCTGTGGGACAATGTAGATGCATGACGGGTAGGCCCCATTTTCTATGGGTTGCTGTGATGAATCTATTCTTCATCACCCGTCAAAATGTGATGAAGAAAACCCCTAGTTTTTTGTCGCTGGAGTAGTTCCTCGCAGGTGACAAAAAACGACACTCAACGTTCCTTGGCTTTCAATCCAAGTTTCTTGTTTTTGAATCAGCTTGAAAATGGCTTGACAAGGTGTCTAAATGATAGAAAGAAGTGTAAAGAAATGAGAAAACCACTTTGTTAAGTTCTAGTTAATGGACCCCTCGAGCATCAAGGGATCAACCAGTTTTCAAAACTTTCTACAAACAACACGTCGTTTTAAGAGGAATTGAGTAGCTTCCATTGAAAGTAAAAAAAGGCCGCCATCAGACCAATGAAGAGAGCAAGAATTGCTCAAATTACAACTTTTAAGAGAACTGTTTGACCCCATTTAGACACATAAATATCGTTTTTGAAATGAAAATGTTTCAAAAGTGTTGCAAAAGCATCTCAAAGACAAAGGCCTCAATGTCTGAAAAAAAAAAATCTTGATCATATCTCACAGATATCTCCAAAATGTTGCAAAAATATTTTGAAGATGATTCGAAAATATTTCAAATATGCTTTAGAAATGTCTAGAAAATGTACCAAATATGCATCAAACTTTTTTAAAAAGATCTCAAAAATATCTTGAAAATTTCTCAAAAATGCATTTAATTTATCGTCTTTAAAAAGTCTCAAAACTGCTTCGAAAATGTCTCAAAGGTGTGTCAAAGGTCGCATAAATGTCTGAAAAACATCTCAGAGATGCAGTTTAGAAGTGTTTTAACAGAGGTCTCGAAAATATCTCAAACATGCATCAACACTGTTTCAAAAAAGTCTCAAAAATGTTTCGAGAGATTATCAAAAATGTTACAAAATTGTCTTTGAAACGTCTAAAAAATATGTCAAAATTGCTCCAGAAAATGTCCTGGAGGTGTCTCGAAAATGTCTCAAAAATGTTTCTGAACTGTTTCAAAAATGTATCAAACAGGTCTCCAATATGTTTCAAAACCAGCTCAAAGATTTTCCAAAGAGTTCAGATACATCCAGAAATTGTCTTGAAAATGTCCCAAAACTGTTCTCAACTTTGTTTTAAAAAAGTTTACGTTTTTTTTAAATATCTTACAAAGAACTCGAAAAAATGTTTCTCAAATGACTCAAATTGTTCCAGAAATGACTCTAATATATTTCATAACGGTTACAAAAATACCTCAACGATTTTAGTTTGAAATATTTCAGAAGTGCTTCAAAAATGTTTCAAAAAGTCTCGAGTATATATTTCAAAAAGGTATCAGAAATGACTTGAAAATGTTTCGAAACTATTCCAGAAATTCATAGAGAATGTCTTAAAAATGTTTCAAAAGTCAAAAGTCAAAAAAATCTCCAGAATTTCTTAAAAAATGTCTCTAAACTGTTTCATAAAAGTTTCAATAATGTTTAAAAACTGTCTCAGAAACGTCTATAAAATGCTCCAAAACTGTTCCAAGAATGTCTTAAAACGTCTCAAAGATGCCTGAAAATTTTTACGCACGTATTTCAAAAATGTCTCAAAAAGGTTTCAAACAAGTTTTAAAACTATCTCAAAGATGTTCCCAAAACGTTCAGACGGTTTCAAAAATGTCGCAAAAATGTCTGTAAAATATCTCAGAGATCAAGTTTAAAACTGTTTTAAGAATGTCCAAAGAGATCTCGAAAATATCTCAAACATGCATCAAAACTGTTTCAAAAATGTATGGAAAAATTATCAAAAATGTTTCAAAATTGCCTCAGAAACGTATATAAAATATCGCGAAATTGCTCCAGAAAATGTCTCAAAAATGTTTCAATTATGTTTCTGAACTGTTTCAAAAATGTATCAAACAAATAAGTTTCAAAACCAGCTCAAAGACTTTTCCAAAGAATTCAGATACATCCAGGAATTGTCTCGAAAATGACTTAGAACTGTTCTCAAGTATGTTTTAAAAAGTTGAATTTATTTTAAATGTCTTATAAATAACTCAAAAAATGTTTCTCGAATGACTCAAAATTGTTCTAAAAATGATTCTGATATATTTCAAAACGGTTACAAAAAAAAAAGATGTCTTAAAAATATTTCAGAAGTGTTTCAAAAATGTTTCGAAAGGCCTTATTATATTTCAAAAAGGTATCAACAATGCCACGAAAATGTTACAAAACTATTCCAGGGGTGTATAGAAAATGTCTCAGAAATGTTTCAACGGTCAAAAGTCAAAAAAATCTCTAGCTTATCTTAAAAAAATGTGTTCGAAGTGTTTTATAATAGTTTCAAATATGTTTCAAAACTATCTCAGAAACGTCTATGAAATGTTTCAAAATTGTTCCACACATGACCTAAGGATGTCTCAAAAGTGTCTAAAAATTGCCTCAAAGATGTCTGAAAAATTTTTCGGACGTCTTTCCAAAATGTCCCAAAAAGGTTTCAAACATGTTTCAAAACTATCTCAAAGATGTTTCCAAAACGTTCAGACGGTCTCAAAAATGTCGAAGATATGTCTGAAAAATATCTCAGAGATGCAGTTTAGAAGTGTTTTCAAAATGTCTAAAGAGATCTCGAAAATATCTCAAATATGAATCAAAACTGTTCATTTTTGTAATGATCGAAAAGTTACCAAAAATGTTTCAAAATTGTCTTAGAAACGTCTATAAAATATCTCCGAATTGCCCCAGAAAATGTTCTAAAGGTACCTCGAAAATGTCTCAAAAATGTTTCTAAACTGTTTTATAAATGTATCAAACAGGTTTCAAATATGTTTCAAAACCAGCTCTAAGATTTTACCAAAGAGTTCAGATCTGGATGCAGAAATTGTCAAAAAAAAATTTCAAGAGATAAACAACATGTTCAAAAATGTTTCAAAAGGTCTCAAATGTTGGTTCTATGTTTCACAAAGGCCTCATAAATACCTCATATAATTTTGAAAACATCTCAAAGATGTCTCCAAAATGTTGCAAAAATATTTTGAACATGTTTCAAACGTGGTTCAGTTATTTCTAGGAAATGATTCAAATATGGATTAAAATTGTTTCAAAAATGATTTAAAACTTCGAACGTGTTTCAAAAATGTCTCTAATAGGTTTCAAACATGTTTCAAAATTATCTCAAAGATGTTTCAAGGCGTTTAGATATGTCCAGGAAATGTCTCAAAAGTGTTTCTAAAAGCTCAATAAAATTTTACAAAACTGTCTCAAAAATATCTCAAATTTGTGTAAAAAAAGTTCGTAAAATGTCTCAAGAATGTCGCATAGTTTTCAAACTCAAAATGTTTACAAACTGTTTCAAAACACTCGCAGAAATGCCTAAAAAGTATTTTTAAAATGTCTTGAAAGTATTCTAAAAATATCTCGAAGGTGTGTGGAATCTATTTCAAACAAATTACCTAAAATACTTCAAAGATGTCTCCTAAATGTTCCAGGAATGTTTTAAAGAGTATATATTTTAAAAAGTTATTAAAATCTATCGAAAATGTTTCCTAACTCTTTCAGAAATGTCTAGAAAATGTTTGCAAAAATATCTCCAAGGGGTTTTATGTTTCATAAAGGCCACAAAAATACCCCAGATAATTTTGAAAACGTCTCAAAGATGGCCCAAAAATTTTTTGAACATGTTTCAATCATGTTTCAAACGTGTTTAAGTAATGTCTAAAATGTTTCAAATATGGATTAAAATTGTTTCAAAAACAATTCAAAACTTCGCACGTGTTTCAAAAATGTCTCGAAAAGTTATCAAACATGTTTTAAAACTATCTCAAAGATGTTTCCTAAACGTCCAGCTTTGAGAAACACTTTTGAGACATTTCCTAGAGTTTCTGAAAAATATTTGAAATATGTATGTCTAAGATATGTCTCCGAAATGATTCAAAATTGCCTCAAAGATGTTTTACGATTGTCTCGAAAATTTTTTTTGTAAAGTTGTTATAATATCTCAAGAATAGCTCGTTACCTTGTAGAAAATGTCTCAAATTTGTTGTAAAATTGTCATGAAGATGTTGTAAAATTGTTTTATAAAAGACTCAAAAATGTTTAAACAGTGGCCAGGAACATCAAAAATATAATATAAAATATATAAAATGACTCCATTCGTTGTTTTGCTTCCGTTTTGAATAAACGGAAATTATTTTACTCCGCTTGATTCGGCACCCGAGTTGTCGCACGGGTATTGTTTCATCGGTCGGTTGTGCTGTGCGACAACAATAGCCTGCAGTCTATCAGCAGAATCCTGCGCATTGGTAGGGGCAGGCTACTCCGCCAATGATCCGGTCACGCAGCTGGAATTATAGCAGTAGAAATATGACTTCGCACCTCTGGTACCCCGCTAGCAGCTCGAATCTCGATACGGCTGAGTGAGTGAATTCAATTAGAAGCGGCATCTACAAGGTCGCGTGTGAGATACAGCCACTGTGATACAACAGCAAACTGGATCTTTTGGTGTCATAATTATTTGTTCTGCTGAGACACTCTTCCAGATTAATCCTACTAGCAGCCACAAGGTCGTGTAGGTAAAAGACCTAGACTTTCGGTGAAGTATTCACTTTATAATTTATTTTATTATTATTATAATTATTATTGTTATCATTATAATTATTATTAGTATTATTTTACGTCCCAAATACGATGGCCCTTTTTTCATTTGATCCATCGTAGTTTGAAAAATTGTTTTCATATTTAATACCAATTATTTAATCCCCCCTATATTCGAATATTTGTCATTTGTGTGCGGTAGAGCGTAACACTTCCGCATGAGACGACAACATGCAAGTAGAACTTTTCCTAGATGTGGAAACAAATGGAGAGGAGATAGGAATCTCCCCCATCAATTCTCCTCTACCTTCCCCTGTACCACCCCCTCTATCTAGCCCTGTGCCAAGGGTACCGGAAGTACGGGTAAAGGTTACCCAGATGCCGCAAGCGGTCTCTACGTTGTTTTTTGCGGCACATAAAAAAGCCATTAAATATTATCCAAATTGGCCAGGACCTACAAAACAGTTTTCTGCCGTAACCGAGATTACGAAGGTGAGGCCGAACAAACTGCGAGTTGGCGTGAGTAGCTTGAAGCAAACAAAGCAATTGCTAGCTACGATCTCTCCACGAGAGGGTACCGCGTATACATCCCTGCCAAGGATGAGGAGATCGACGGTGTGGTTACCGAGGGAAACCCCACGGTCGAAAACATTTTGCGTCACGGTGTTGGTTGTTTTAAAAACCCCCTGATTCAAAATGTAAAGATATTGGATTGCAAGCAATTGCTTGCATATCTATCGAAAAAGGTAGAAAAAATCTCCCTTCGGATTCCTTCCTTGTAGCGTTCGCTGGATCTGCACTGCTGAGCTACATCCTTTTGGACAAGGTTCGTCTGTCTGTACGTCTGTACAGGGTCATGCAATGCCAAAACTGCAAGTATTCAGGTCATACAGCCACCTACTGCTGCAACAAGGCACGCCACTGTTTTTTTACTCGATTTTAGTTCGTTCTTCGCTGGTTTGCAATTGAAAAGGTATGCAATTTTTTGTACCACAAGTTTGGGGCAACCTTCATCTTTCGATCAAAACAGTTGAATTTAAAACCCGTTCAGTGATCACTGCTTCCAGAGAACCAGAAGAATTTTTTTTTGAAGTCGTAGTGCCTTTAGCAAAGGTGTTCAACTAATTGATTATTCTATATTTAAAAAAAGTTTAATTTTGAAGTGTAACGGAGATGTGCCCTCTTGAAATGTGTATTATATCAAAACCACTGCACACTGCTTCCAAAGCTCCAAAAACGTGATAGGATTTTCGATCCAAAACAATTGATTTAAGAGCCGTAGTGTCTTCAGCAAAGTTGTTCCATTAATTTTTCTCCTTTTTATGGATATTGAAATTTGGTGATATATTCATTTAAATTACAGAAACGAATTTTGCTTTCCTCATTTTTGCATATGATAATCCACTTTGTTCGGCGAAGTTGTGGCCCATTTTATAAGGAACAACTTTGTCGAAAACACCATGCTTCTATCTGCCTATTCAAAGGGACTTTTGTAGAGTTTTCTATAGATTGCCTCTCAGAATCAATTCTTCCAATAAAACTTTTTATAGTGATTTTTTATAATTTTTCAATACTCTGTTAATATTGTTTGCTAATATACTTATAAAGTATTCAACGCATCCATAAAATCTCAGGTAGCTCTACTTAGGACTGTACATTAACCTATTCGCAATTCGCGCTTACTATAACTGCGGCCTATCATGTCAAATGAGAGGCTTTCATGATCTTGCAGAGGTGCTTTCGCTACCCGACTTGATTGCCTGATTGCTGACTCGCCGTTGAATGCGGCAGCCTCTTACAAGCGAAAGATTGATTTGTCGATTTGCTAGAATTACTCAAACTTATTAGAATCAAAAAAAAAAAAAGAGATCCTGCCGCGTAAAAACTAGCAACCATAACATTTTTCATTTATTTCACAAGGCTCCTGACTCGGCAGCATGTTTTTCATCAATTCAAAAACAATATCCATTATGCCTCACGACATTACCACAGGCCATCTGTGCATCTCTTCCCTTTTCCATTTCTGGACTTGCACATCCCGGTTACCCTCGAGAGAAGAACCCACATCAAAAGCTCATCGAGGCAGATATAAGAGCATCGAAAATCGATAGACTTCCTGCCGGGCCGCGGGAATGAGGCACTTTGACATACATTATTGCACACCTAACCTCAATTACTCGATAGACGGCCAGGGCTTTGTTTTCGAGCATCCAGAACCCCCGTGGGCAGTGACCGTGAGCTCGGGAACGACATCGGTGCCATTGGACCGTGCTGCTGTTCAGCTGCGGTCTCGGTTTTAATTTTTGATTCAGTAGAGGACGAAAAAAAAACTGCCTAACGACTCTTTTCAATCCATTTGACGCCAGCCGAAAACAGTTTACCGGTGTGAATTCCAGATCGAAAAAAACGCAGAGAAAAATTCTGTCGTTTAAATTAGCATTCCATCAAGTTCAGTCACCCGGGCAAAAGTGAAACCTGAACGAACCGCGCTGTTAAGTCACTTCCAGAGCTGGCGTTTATTGGATTTTTTTCACAGTTTCCCATCCCCGCATGATACGCTGATTGGCAATAAGGTCTTCTCTAGACGATTTTCCCGGTGCGGTTGAATGTTGATTTAAATCTATACGCAACCGTACGTTATAATGCGAGACAGGTTCTTGTGCAGAATTAGCGAAGAATTATTGTCGTCTCTTAGGATAAATTGCCAAAGTTATAAATTCACAGATTAAACAAACGCTCTACTGGTGCTCTGTTTTGAGCTCGTGACGCGTTTACGTAGAAAAAGCCGGTTTCTTTCGGGGCATCGAACGTCAGACCCCTAAACGAGGGATTTATTTTTATCTGGGCTACAATTTTCAGCTATTTTTATCAGGTAGCCTAAATAAACCATCGGTAGAGACTGGGGTTAAAATCGATACACCTGGGAACACCTTTTGTTTTTTTTTTACCGCTAGAAGGGCGATGTGAAACCGAAGAAATTGGTTTTTACAAAACCAAAAGAGCTGGATATAATTAACAATATTCACTTTAATTGCATCATGATGAGGTTTGCGTACCACATCTCGGTGGTTCATTCCCCGGGGTAAGTAGTGTAATTCCAAATTCATTGTGTGTTCCAATGCCATTGCTCGTTCGGGGAGGACCGAAACACGGTGCCTACAGGTGGAATAACTGCAAACTATGTACGGACACGAGTAAATGTCCTTGCTCTGTGTCCAATTGGCATCCGCTTAGGCTTAGGCTGCTCATAATGGTTTCGAACGACAAGCCCCGAGCGATAGATAGGACGCGAAAATTGAATTTCATTCACTGGTCTGGCAGTCAGTCACACATACAAAGCTGCACACAAACGGGATCGATCGGTTGAATTACAGGTTAGTTGGCTGGTTGGTTGCAGGATGTGCAAAGCAGTAGGACTTATGTTTGCAGGCTGCCTAATAACAAACACAAATCGGGGGCACTGAGGTTTAGTGTTGTGAGTGCAAATACAATTGAAAAATGCTGTCTAGTGCGAGTGGTTTATTGGTCATTTGCGAACGACCGAAGAAAATCTTCCTGCCGTTTAAAGAAAAACCTCATGAAATTGGGCTGGTGGACGCTGAGACCACATGCGGTTTGTGGACACTGTGTGGGCTTGTCTGGAGGATGCTAACCAAAGTGATTGAATTGACGCGTTTAAAGACAATAGATCTGAGTCGAGCAAAATGATTTGTTCAGGTAACAGAATTTTACTATGGATAGATATAGTTTTTTACGTTTGTTATAAGATAGTGAAAATTTTATTAACCCGCAAATTATCTAGTTAAGTTACGAAATAAATTCATGTAATTTCATATTTTTTCGCAAAATATAAATGAATTTGTTTGACTATCCCATTCAGCTAAATATTGATTATTTGAAGGTAGAAACATTGATATTTTTCGTCCCTAACACGCTGTGGGAAAACCGGGTGAAATGAAATTTCCAATTTTTTTTTATGCCAAACAGAATGCCACAGGAATACTTAAAACGTCGAGATCCGATGTAAACTCAGAAACATTTTTTTTCTGAATAATTGATCTTCTAGAGTTTGGAAAAGTATTTTTTTTTCGACATGAAGTTGAAATAGGATACGAGTTAATTAATACCCATTTACTTTTGAAGTTTATTATAGAATTCGATGAAGGTTTTTCTATGTTTTAAACATTTCTCTTTTAGGTTTTAAAACATTTCTGTTAATTTTGCTCGAAAGTGCATAAAGTTTTCAAAGACTCAAATGAAGTTTCCTCGTAAACAAACGTAGAAGCAATGAGCCCGGAAATTACTTCGCGAAGCACTTCCGAGCTTGATAGGGACACCAAAATTACAAGAACGGTTAAAAAGCTATGAGCAGGTTAAAAGTTGAAGAGGAATTACGACAGCTTATTTATTGTCAATGTATTTTTTGCAATTGGTTCGTGAATACACTCGACTGGGGTTAATCAATTTATCAATCAATGCACAATAACAGCTATTAGCAGCGGCAGAATGGCTGAATTCTGACATCTTCAGCAATGTTGTGCAGTGCTCCGGGCTGGTTGATTCGTCTGCTGTGGAGCGCTGCGATCGAAGCCTTGCTGCGCTAAAGTCAGTTGCTGTGGGTCGAGCCGGTTTCTGTTATGCAATTAAGACTAAATTTCTGCATGTTAGCTCTTATACGTCACTACTGAGAGTTAAGCTGAGCAGTTCCAGAAAAATGTCCCAGCTTAAATATTTTTGCCTTTCTCCTGGAAAGGTATAGCAATCACTTGCAAAACCGAAAGTATAAAAGTGCTCCAAAGGGCCGAATGGCATATATCACTCGACTCAGCTCGACGAGCTGAGCATTTTCTGTATGTGTATGTGTGTGTGTGTGTGTGTGTGTGTGTGTGTGTGTGTGTGTGTGAATGTGTGTGTGTATGTGCAGATTTTTATTCTCATTCACTTTTCTCAGAGATGGTTGGACCGATTCTCATGAAATAATTGCAAATGAAAGGTCTTGTTGTCCCATAAGACTCTATTGAATTTTATTGCAATCGGATTTTTAGTTTAGAGGTTATGTATCAAAATGTAAAAATCACGAAACATTATTATCTCGAAAACTACACAACCGATTTGAAAAAAATTGATTTCAAATGAACGGCCTACCTTAAAAACCCTTAACTTTTGAATTTTATGAAGATTGAACTTGTGGTACAAAAGTTATGAAAAGAAACGTGTTCTGAAGACTGTTTAATCTCACTCATGTTTCTCAGAGATGGCTGGATCAATTTTCATAAAATCAGTGTCAAATGTAAGGTGTAATTGTCTCATAAGACCCTATTGATTTGTTTTGCAATCGGACTATTACTTTACCTGGTATGTTTAAAAATGTGAAATCCAGCTATGAAAAGGAACATATTCCGAAGACTACTTGGACTCACTCACTTTTCTCAGAAATGGCTGAACCGATTGTCACTAAATTAAAGTCAAATGAGAGGTCTAGCTGCCTCATAACACCCTATTGAATTTAACTATAATCGAACTGTAACTTTGTCTGTAATGTGTCGAAAGGTGAAAATCACGAAACTTCATTATCTCAGAAACTACACAACCGATTTGATCAATATTTTCAATATTATTATCAGACGAGCAGGCTAAGGGTTAACTGATGAATTATGATTGAACACGTGGTTTCAAAGTTTGGCTGCCCTATACGTTCCCATTTGATTTGATCATAGTCGTACTTAAGCAACCGTTATGTATTAAATTGTTAATAAAACAACTAAAGTCTATTATCTCAAAGACTACATGACTTATTTGAACACAACTAGTGTCATACGAACGAGTCATCTCTCGAACTTACAAATAACAAACTTCATAACAATTTGATATGTGGCTCAAAAGTCATGGAAAGAAAAGAAATTCAAAGACTATTTAAAACTATACCTGGTTTGATCAATAAGTGGCCTCAACATAATTTAAATGTGGTATCGTACTATTTGAACGTTCCAAATTCATTGATTCCTTGCGATGTGTTAAAAGTCTGCAAATGCACGACGAATCGGCCATAGGATATGATCAAAGTCAAATAACAAATCGTTTGAAATGATTGGGTTTATCGAAATGACAATAACCTCGACTTTTGGCTTCTGTACATCGCCTTAATTCTGAATATATTCATATTGGTTGGTATTCGGTCATTTTCAGCAGATTTTCTGGCATCAATATGACACCGGAAATACCCATATTGGGAGGTATTTAGTTATTTTGGTTGTTTTCCAGAAACTAAAAGTGGTCGTCTTTAAATTCAAAATGGTGTCCAGGGTCAATGTTTGGTTTCTATGCATCATCTCGATTACAGAAATATTCATATTGAGTATTATTCGGTCATTTTCGACTGTTTCCTAGAAGTTGCCATTTAGCAATTCAAAATGGTGCCTGAGGTCAATTGTTAGCTCATTGCATCATTCTAGTTCCAGAGATACTCATATTGGATGGTATTTGGTTATTTTAGGCTGTTTTTCACAAACCGGAAGTCGCCATCTGGGATTTCAAAATGGTATTTAAGATAATTTCTAGTTTCTGAGCGTCATTCTGGTTGAAGAAACACCCATATTTGGTGTTATTCGATCATTTTCGGCTGTTTCCCAGGAACCACAAGTCGCCAACCGAGAATATACAATGGGGTTTGTGGTCGATTTCAGCTGCTGTGTATCATTCTAGATCCGGAGATACTCATGTCAGACGGAAATCGGCCATTTTGGCTGTTTTCCAGAAACCAGAAGTTGCCATCCTACATTTCATAATGGTGTCTGAGGTCAATTTTTAGCTTCTTGTAACACTCTGGCTCCGGTGATAATTATATTGGGTGATATTTGGTCACTTTGGGCTGTTTTTCAGAAACCAAAAGTTGTCATTTTAAACTTTAAAATTGCCTGTTAAATCAATTTCTGTCATCTGGGCGTAATTCTGGTTCCAAAAACATTCATATTGAATGGTATTTGGTCATTTCCGGCTGTTTTCCAGACACCGGAAGTCACCATCTTAAAATTCAAGATTGTGTCTGTGATCAATTTTTAGCTTCTGTGCATCTTTCTGGTTCCGGAGATACTCATATTTAATGGGAATCGTCCATTTCAGGTTGATTTCCAGAAACCGGAAGTTGCCATCTTACAATCCAAAATGTTGCCTGAGGTCGATCATGGAACATATTTTTTACCACTAAAACATTCACCTGCCAAATTTGGTTCCATTTAGTTGGTTAGCTCTCGAGATGTGCAGAAATTTGTGTTTCATTTGTATGGCATCCCTTCCTTCCAAAAAAAGGAGGGGTGTCAAAACATTATGGACATATTTTTTACCCCTTAAAACATCTACATGCCAAATTCGGTTTCATTTGCTTGGTTTGTTCCTGAGTTGCGCAGAAATTTATGTTTCATTTGTATGGGACCCCTCCCATCCCAGAAAAGAGAGGGGTCTCAAACTATCATGGGAACCTTTATCGGCACCAAAAAACCCTACATACAAATTTCACGCCGATCGGTTCGGTAGTTTTCGAGCCTATATGGATCAGACAGACAGACAGACCGGATTGCGTTTTTATATGTATAGATTACAACATCAATATGTTTTAAGATTGAATATACATTTATTGGATTGAAGCGTTCATGTGAATCTATTTTTACAAATAAAAGTTTGAATGAGGTCTGGGTCTGACCGCTAGGTGGATTAATTTAGGTTTTTTAATTGAAATTTTAAATTTGTCTGAAACTTTTCATAGGCGTGTCTATGGGCAAAAGATGCCATTTTGTGCTATTGGTTTGTTTTTTTGAACACGATTCATTTTTAAGAAGCTATTAAAAAATGCTATTTTGGGAAGGTATTGACGATTACAAATATTTCTGCTGAAAGCCACCTTGATAAAGTAATAAAAAAAAGATTACATATATTTATAGAGCTAAAACGGATTGTTTGATCGGTGTGAGGTATTCGGCAAAGTTGTAGATAATAGTGATGTCTTCCCGAAAAATTTACATTTGAAAAAAATATATCTTTTTGTGAATAGTTGAAAGAAAAATTGAAAATTATTTATCTTAAAAAGCTCATTTTCTAAAAATTTAATGTTTTTTATAAAAACACAAAAGATTACCTAAGCAATAAAGAGTGATCATGGAGAAATCGGGAAGAATAAAGTAACACTTTCTTGAAATTTTTTTCACAGGGTATTTATTTTGGAAGGAAAAAAATACAGTCAAAACGGTTCGTTTGACAGACACTACGCTAGTCACAGTTGTAGATAATAATTTTGTCCTTCCAAAAAAACAAGACAAAATATGATTTTTTTTCTGGATTTCTCCATGGTCGGGCAGTCCTTCATGTTTAGGTATTTTTTGTAGTTTTTATAAAAAAAATATTTTTTTCCCAAAATGAGGTTTTCTAGATAATTAATTTTTAGTTTTTCTTTAAACTTTTTTTAAAAAACAAAATTTTTAGAGTGTATATTCCTGTTTTGAAAAGATGAAATAATTATTTACAACTTTACCGAAGATGTCACACCGATCAAACAAACCGTTTTGTCTCTAAAAAGATTTTTAATTAACAATACATTTCCAAAGTAGCATTTTTGAATAGCTTCTCGAAAATGAATCGTGTTCCAAAAAATTAAACCAATAGCATATTTTTTCAATAGTACAAAATCGCAGCTTTCCTTATTTTGGTGGACGCATTGGTAATTTTTCAATCGATTGCTATAAAAATGATGGATATTCGTTGGAAACTAAGTTTCAAGCATTTGTGAGTGGAAAATTTTCGTGACGCTCTTGTTGTTTATGGTTTCCCAATTTGAACTTCAACATATGTTGCCGTAAGACTGGATTTACGTCAAAACACGTTTACCTTGGCAGTCGTAGATACATTGGGTTTTCTTTTGTTAGGTATGCGTTTTCGCTTTAATTCACACGCCCGTAAGATGATTATAATGGTGCGCTAGTCTCTGATAGTTTAATCAGTGCTTTCAATAGAAAGGAACGGTGCACGCTTAAAGTAAAACGGAATATTTATGTTTAAATGTTACATTAATTTTTTTCCAGCTCAAGCTCAAGAGCAACTTCTTTTCAAGAGCACTTCTTTTATTGAAATGCTGCCTTTGTGCGGTAGCGGCACTATCAACAGTAGCGGCTGACACTTCCTCGAATGAAAAGTTGCCGCATTTTGACAACACACAAACATTTTGTGATGCTGGCAATCAAAATTCGAGGGCCGTCAAAATTTCAGTGTGAAAACAGCTTTCCTTCGTGTTTCCAGAAGAATGCCTTATAACACAATGATGTTGTCAGCATTTTATCCGATATCAAATTAAACAACAAATGGTTTTTGAGTTGATATTTTCTCGTTCATTCATTACACTTCGTTCAAAAGGTTTGAACGCCTTTACAAAGCCTTTTCTCCATGTCTCAGCGCGAACTAAGTTTTCTTTACCTTCATAAAAATAATAAACTATCACGCAGCTGACTGAGGCAACTTCTATTATCGGCTTGAAATGCAGATTTTGATCGTTTAATGCTCACTTTCCCTAACACGGTCGACATAATTATATACCTAGTCAACCGGAAATGTACTATTTGCGTTACAGAAAAGCCTGCTTCTGCTTAAACCAATCATTTTACTAGTGGATGGTTACGAGGACGATCCTAACTGAATCATAGCGTGTAACAGCAATAGTGGCCAAGGATGTAAATTATCATTTGCGCTCATTTTTTCGCAAGTCGATAGCTCATTTTAGGAGCACATTTTTTAACAACTTTGTACGACAAACTTGAAATCCTCAAGTAATACTACAGCATTGTCAAAAAGAGTATTACGTGTACTCAGACATCGGAGCTATGAGAGCATATTTTTGCAGATTTTCGCGATATTTTAGAGCAAAAACGAATATTGACCGTTTTTGATTTTAATGAAACTTTGCACACGTATTTGGATTAGCAAATTTAGCATTTTCCACAGATGAAAAGATTTTTTAGACCCATGAGTTATGACAGTTTTTCTATACAGCCAGAGGTTTCTGAGCTACAATGCTTAGATTAAAACCTATGACAAAACGCATACGCCCTTCTAGAGAATGATTCATGAATCTAGAAAATCTCTCCAGCTGTGAAAAATGTTCAATTTGCTAAGCCAAAATACGTGTGCAAAATTGCATTCAAATCAAGAATGGATTCAATTTTTGCGTCTTTCCAGGTCATTTGAAATGCAGAAAATTGTAATTTGATTATTCGAATATCAAACCTTGTTTAAACACTTATCCTCGCTTTCCCTAACACCATCGAAAGAACTATATACCTAGTTACCCGGGAGTGCACTGTTCCAGTCATATGAGAACCTTCTTCTGCTCAAACCAATTATTTTACTAATAGATGGCCATGAGGACGGTCTTTACTAAGTCGAAGCGGGTAGCAGCAGTAACGGCAGTGGATAGCAGCAGTAGCTGGAGCGGGTATGAGCAGCGGTAGTGGTAGTAGCACCAGCGCACTATGGGAGATTTCCATACAAGCAAGCGCACAGAATATTTCCAATATTTGTTCAGCTCTCCTGGTTTTTTTTTACTTGTTGTGATCGGAACATGTTTCTTAAGATAATGTGTGACTATATTACGATTAAAATTTTGATAGATGCGTGTCTTTTTTATTATAAAAATAGGAAATTTTACATGGATTAGTTCGGAGTTTAACCCTCTCTCTTTGAGTATCTGCTCCCCCAGTGATAATACGGTTTTGACTATCTTTAATGTATAAGCAACATGCATGTCAAGTTAGGTGAATATCGGTCGGGGCGTTCCAGTGATATGGTGGAATATATTTATTGATACTAACAGCGATTCTAAGACAAAAAAAAATTTTTTTAAGTGCTTCAATTTTACTCAACATCGCAGAGGTTGGTAATCAGTCGAAAAAATCGGGCCTATATTTTTTTATTTACCCACCAGGGTACTCTATTTTAAAATAGGGTGACGAGAAAAAAGGCAACATTCCATGTTTATTTTATTGTCAATCATTTCGAGCAAAAATTAGAATAAGGAAATAAAAATCTGAGGAGGTCATCGGAGTATGAGGAAAGACAAAGGAATGCAAACCTTGAATGAAGAGGGACTTGATTCTCACTCAAACTCTGGCAAAATTTCATTCAAACTAAAAAATGTTAAGCCCTTCAAATAAGTTGGTCGTGGAATATGGAGCAATTTCAGCAATATCAATCTTTTTAGTATAAAAGTATTTGAAAATATTCTCGATTTTTTAAATTTCCCATAGCGACCAAAAATTTTTAGGACCCTCCAAATCGCTTGGTTGCAGTAAAACTCTACAGAACTTGTTAGTAGCTACCTCAAACTTGAAAAAAAAATCAATTACCCAGCACAGGAGCTGCTGGAGGTGAAAAGATACCGACGAGCGAAGTTGAATTTCATAAATTTTTCTCAATTTCTGCTTTTTCTTCTACTTTATTATCTTATTTTCACCTATGAACCTAGTCAATAACGTAATATTCTTTTAAATTATCATGTTATAATGATAAAAAAAAATTTTATGCTGTGTTTCTCTAAATCTCAGGTAAAGTGCCTGAAATAGTTCTGAAATTTCGAACTTTTGTTATTAAAGGTGTCTACTTTCTATAAAAAATATAGAAAAAACAGATCAGCGATGGTTTCTTTTCCGATTTTTGTTCGCCTTTGTGCGGCAGTGGCAGCATTGGCCGGCACTTCCTCCCATTGTCCTTTTAAGGACAAATTGAATATTTAATTGTAGAGGTAATATTTTCGTGAAATTGGTCATCTGCTTATCAAAACAGAAATTTCTTCTCTATTTTCGACGTTTCGATTTAATATAAAAGATTTTTCAAGGATTGGAAAGGATCCTTGAAAAAGATTTTATATTAAATTCTTGAAAAAGATTTTACGATAAATCGAAACGTTGGAAATATAAAATAAATTTTCGTTTAATAAGCAGATGACTGGAAAGCCGAAATAACCAATTTTACCAAAGTAATAATCAGTCGTAAGTTGTCGAATCTGGTAATATTTTCGGGTACCAGCAGCGGTTGTGGTAGCAGTGTCAGTGGTGGGTGCAGCGGCAATTCCTCTATTAAAAAACTGTCTTTGTGCGGTAGCGGCAGAAAGCCGAATTTTGGCAACACACAAACGTTTTTGGGATGCTGGCGAGCATAATATGCCAGCCGTGTCTGGTTTTAGTTGTTGAAATTTAGTAATATTATTTGAATCACTTTTCTACAAAATTTTAAAATATTTTGCTTTCTCCCATCCTATTCAACAGATGATTCGATGCCTTTGTCATACGTAAATTCATCATAATTTCCGCTGACGGGGTAGCACAAAGGTACAATCAGCAGCATATTCGATTTTAAATTAAAGAACAAACTGTTCTTTTCAGGACAACTAAACAAATGAATTGAAGGTTTAATATTTTCTCGGTTTGCGCTCGAATCAAAAATGATCCGTTGGTTCCGTTTCCCACTATTTCGCGTAGCAGCAGAACCTAACCTTGAAACTTCATCAACCACACTAATATTACAACATCCCTTGTCCTTGGCCTTGTTGCCAGTTCTTCCTGGTGAATAGAAATTAGTTTTTATTTTAAAATTTTCAGTTGAAATTTTTACATTTTTACTGATTTTAGGCATCGCCTAGGTTTGTTGTCATTTCGAAACGATTTGCAACTGTCAAGATATTCCTATTTTTATTACACGTTTTTGAATTTATCATCTCGCGGTAACCTAACGTTTCAAAGACTTGATGTTGAAATCATTTTTTTTTTAAAGTTGAATTGATTGGAGAGCAAGAAAACATTTTTTAACACTTTTCGGTTGTTTGTTTTGTATCCTGGGAGAAAATTTTTATCTCAACTTTATACCAGCTTCAACAAAACGTCTTTTAAATCAATAATCGACCCACCATGGCAGCTCAAATCTTCTACTCGTGCAGTGTTTTTTCCCTCGTACAGTTACCCGAGCACGTTGGGCATCCACAACGAATAATTAATCAAACAAGATAGCATCCCTTTCACTGCCTCCCCCTCCCACATTAGAAAACACAACAACACCGATGACAGCCGTTCTCTGATATATGGTGCTCCGTTAGGGTGCCGCAACAAGGGCAATCGCCACGCTCTCGAACGGGAGCCCCGCGATCGGATTAATCTTGAGTCAACCTAGCGTGAAACCGGGTGTCTGACTGATTCCGTGCGTGCGTACGGGACGCTAGTCCGCATCCGATGGTGGTGGAAAAAATATGGCGAAAAGTTAATCTTGATCTCGGATAACACCGCGGGGCAGATGACGGAGGCGAGGCGACGACGACGACGAGACCGGAAATTCAATTCGTGTTTAATATCATTCACGATTTGTGCAGGTAATAATTGATTTCTGTGTGTAGGATATTAGATTTGCTTCAGTTTTCAGTAGGAGGTGGATCCCTGCCCGGGGGGTGATACACAAATCACGATCGCTGATGCTAATGGGGTAATTTTTCTTTCCTCCGGCGACGTTTGATTGACGGCGGCTTTAATTGAGATTTTTTTAAACGTGTGGATTGTGAGTGCAGGCAATTAGTGGATATCCTACTCAGCTTTGCTAATTGCTTTTGAATGTTAAGTATTTGTGTCGTTTATCAAATGGATGAACATGTCTTTTCTATGTTTCGTAGGGAAGTGGAAAACAAGCGATTTGTTTTTGACGGGGCCAAGAGTGAAAAGGTAGAAAAAAATCGCGTGAGCTGTGAACAGTTTGGCTGGTGAAAAATTAAACATCTTATGGCCTAACAGCTCATCTACTTTTTATCAATTTTATAAAAAGGTAAGTATCTGAATTTTGCTAATAAAACCTAATCGACCAGTGCGGGAGGAGCACTTTAGTAGCACCACTAGAGCAAACTGCGGACCACGTGTTGAATATTAATGAGAATGTTCTATCTGTCAAAAGGGGGGACGAATCGAACAATACAACAATGGGTGATTGTTTTGTCCACGCCATGACAACAAGGGCAGCCCGACAAAAGACTTCATCATTGGCCGCACGATCGCACAAAACAAAGAGATTGTATTTTCGCATTTGCCCGAAGCGTCCGAGCGGGAGGAGTGGGTTCAGGTTCAGGTAAATTAATAATAGATATTGTATTGCGATGACCTGCTCTCGGCGCTGCTAGTCCCCCTTGGGGCCAGTGGCGACACGCTTCGGCACTATCCTGACGGTTTGGGGGGAGAGAGAGAGAAGAGGGACAAGCCAGGTATCGATAATTGTATTTCGTTGACAACATGAAACCTAACACTGATTGATCTATTTGTTTGCGGTCTAACAATAGCCACCGAGTGAGTTATTGCGCATTTCACACTTAATTAGGGGACTAATGGATTGCGGGACACTTCGATCGAGTCGAGGTGAGATATCAGATACGGTTTGATAAGTTGAAATTGATGCAGAAGGGTATGAATGAAAATGTAAAAAAATGAAAATGTTATACTCACAAATCGAAGAATTGAATAGCGTTCAATACATACCTGCAAAGAAAAAAAAAATAACAATTAATATTTGCGGATCATTAGTTGATGTAATAAAATGGATGGACGTCCCATCCTCTACGAATATATTAAAACACTCTGACGTGTGCACGAATCCATCCATTGTCCCGAGGGCTCGATTCGGGCTGTCCAATTATCTTTCACGTTCAATTACTCAATCACCTTCCGGTCCCGGTTCGATATGGATTTGTCCGGCGAACGAGAGGCCAGACAACAAATCAGCAAGTTCGGCATGGTAGCCAGCTTTGACTGATTGCGTGATGAGCAAAGGGGTTTGATTTTGCTTTCTTGCCTCTTCGTTCGGTACGATGACAGAAAAGGAGGGTTGTGGAAGCCAAAGAAAAGCAAAATTAGTCATCTTCGGGGATAACGGAGGGCTTATGCCATATATTCTTCAACTAGACAAGCTTTGTTTAATTACTGATTTGATTGACTTCACAGTACTTAAAATTTTTCGTGTTGAATAGCAGTATTCTTCAGAATTGTATCGCTTTCAGAATGCAACGAAAAACATAAAATATGGTCGCTGTCCTGTAAGACTAGATCCATTAACGCATAAGTAGACAAAAATGACTACTAGTTGATGGACTAATTTGATTAGAAAGTAGTTGATCTTAGTATTTTACTGAAATTATTGCAGTTGCCCAACGCTCGTTGCGCTCGAAACAGCAAATTCACTCGGTGCTTATGAGAAACAACATTACAGCGTTTACCAGACGTGGCCGGTCCTTTTCCGCATGCAACTTTGTGAAAGCTGACAACATTAACCAGTAATCATCGACAAACCATTCAAATTATTCTTATCCACTGACTCATTCACTATGCTATGTTTTTTTTTCTATTGACGTAGAATAACGTCTTACGGTAACATATTATACAGGGATCCAATTTCAAAAACCGAAAACATCGAGTGCGTCATGAAAATTTTCCACTTTCAAACGTTTTATACTCAGTCAGTTTCCCACCGATTTCCGTTATTTTTGCAGCAATCCATTGGAGAATCATCTAAGCACCCGTCCTAATGCAAAAAAAAAATGTAATCTGATTGTTCGAACTATTGTACTATTGAAAATTGTCGACCTCTGATTGGTCGCTTAATGCTTCTTTCCCTAACAAGGTCGTCAGAATCTGGTCTGGCTGACTAGAAATGAGCGCTTTATGTTTTATGTATAATTTATTGCATGACTGTACCGATACCATACGGACGTTGAATAATAATCGTGGTGAAGAAAGACAAGCTCGACTTTTCCTCGTGCTGGATGGCAGTAGATAACAGAAATGCAGCACTTACACTATTGCGTCTTAAAACAAAACGGTTAAAGTTCGACATCACAACAGAATTTCGAGCTTTATACTCATGTCTACCATTGGCAATATCAAACACGCAACAACCTGCTTACATTCGACTCGGGAACGGGAACATTGTCTCCTTTCAAGCCGTAACACGACACGGTACAGTGTTATTTTGTTGCCTTCATGAGAGCTCTATCGGTTGTGCTGGACAAAATGTCCACAAGGAATAATTTTTAAAGCATCCGTGTTACGAAACTGCGACAAACTGTGGGAATTTGAAATCAAGGTGGGGCTATTCAGAAGATAGCTCTAAACCAGAATGAAATGAGATTCATTTTTCTTACATTAGTATTGCGACATACGAAATAAACATTTTCGAAAGTAGGAATTAAAAATTTTGTAACTGGAAGTAAAGGAGTGACTTATTTATTATGTCAGTGCGGATACTGTTCGCGATTTGACCACGGTGCAATTTTTCGAACGTTGGAGAATGATATAACTGGAAATAAAGGAGTGACTTATTTATTATGTCAGAGCGGATATCGCACGCGATCTGACCATGAAGCATTTAATGAAAATTCCAATTGCAGTAATCGGCCTTTTTCAAGGTTACTACATGTATTTGGAAGATCATAATGAATGGTTATTATATAACTGCAACTGTTTGATGCTGCTGCAAATGCACAGCAGTGCGTTGTTTATTACGATTCGTTGATACTGTGCATAACCGGCGGTATATACGAAACAAATCTGATTTCAAACAGAAAAGTTCGGCACGCTCTTCTCACGATGCTGAGCCCGTTTTAGAAAATTTACGCACTTCAAAAACAAGGATGTAACGTCTTGACGAAGACGGTTGTAGTTTGACATCACAGCAGAATTTCGACCTTCATATTTATGTCTACCATCGGCAATATCGAACACGCAACAATCTGCTTCCATTCGACATGGGGACGGGAACATTGCCGCCTTTAAAGCTGCAACACGACACGGTATAATGTTATTTTGTTGTATTTATGAGAGCTCTATCGGTCAGGCTCGACATATTTGATTTGATTTGATTTTTATTAGAGAGCCTTTAACCTGAGGGGTCATTCACCTCTTCTACCGGCTCGACAGAATGTTCACAAGAAATCATTTTGCGTGCATCCGTATTACGAAACTGGGACAAACTGTGGGAACTTGAAATTAAGGCGGGGCTATTCAGAAGATTACTCCAAACAGGAATAAAATGAGATTCATTAGGTCAGAGCGGATATCGCACGCGATCATGAACCATTTATGAATTAATCAATACAATTTCTTTTCATTTTTCATTTTTCTTTCAACAGAGTCAATTTAAGCACATCGATTAGTGCGCCTTTGGCGTAGAATTATGTCTTACGGCAACATATATAGGGGAACAAATTGTAGAACCGAAAACATCTAGAGGATCACGAAAATTGGCCACTTTCAAATGTTTTTAACTCAGTCAGTTTCCAACGGATTTCGTTCATTCTTAAAGTAAAAATAATATACGAAAAAATATACCGCTTCACACCATTGCACAGTGGTTTAAAAGTCGATTTTGACGCGCTAAATTGATAACTCCACATACGTTGGATATACAATTATGACGTCTTCAGCAAAAATGGCGGGTAACACCTCCTGCATCTTTCGGTGCTATGAGATTTGTGATTAATCTCCCCAAAAGTGAGATGAAAAATTTATTTTTTTGCTGCATCGAGATACAGAGTTAGTGTCTTGAGTAAAGTTATAGGTATAACCAATACGACCAACTTTGCCGAAGACAAAAAATTCGTATCTGTTACTCAAATTGATTTAGAGAATTTTTATTGAAAATAGACTTGTCAAAACACATTTTTCAATGAAACATATTTTTTTCTATTTTCTAGGCCTTCACTCTGTTCTACAAAGTTGTTAGTAGTATCAATATACACAACTGTCTGGAAGGTACTATATTCGTATTGTTTGAAAAACTATGAGTTATGGGCTATTTTTTATTTTTTTTCGCCATATTTCAAATCACTGTACCTTTCTTAGGGGCAGGTAGATGCAGATTCTGGTGGTTTCGCTAGTCCACGACTTTCTGCTGATGAGTTGTGTTCATAACAAAAAACCTCGTTTTTACCCTCTTTAATGATTTAACCAGGTAAAATACTAATATTGTAAACCAAGATACCACGCAATAAGTTCGTATCTATGGTGACCATCCTACCACACACACACACACACGCTACTCACACACACCCACATACGTTAAGAATATAATTATCATTGATTATAAAGTGTATAAAAATAAATTATGATTGTAACCATACATGTATACATACCAACAGCCCGATAGCCTTGGCATGTGCTAGTGGCCGATCAAATAAACAAATGAATAAATAACACCCACACACACGCTACTCACACACCCCCACACACATACGCTACTCACACACACACACACACGCTTCTCACACAACCACACGCTACTCACACACACACACACGCTACTCACACACACACGCTACTCACACACACACACACACACGCTACTCACACACACACACACACGCTACTCACACACACACACGCTACTCACACACACCCACACACACACGCTACTCACACACCCACACACACACTACTAACACACACACACACCCACACACACACTACTAACACACACACACACACACACCCACACACACGCTACTCACACACACACTTACACACGCTACTCACACACATACGCTACTCACAAACACACTTACACACGCTACTCACACACACACACACACATACCCACGCTACTCACACTCACACACACACACACACACATACCCACGCTACTCACACACACACATACACACGCTACTCACACACACACATACACACGCTACTCACACACACATACACACGCTACTCACACATACACACGCTACTCTCACACACATAAACACGCTTGGTATACGACACGCTATACCTACACAAATTACTATCGGCAGCATCCAAACGGCTTCCAAGTCTTCCAATGGTCCCTTCCAACGGCTTACAATGGTCCCCAGTGCCGATCACGTCCAGTTTCGGGCTGTACTCCAACAACGATATCTGAATTAGATTACCACTGGTGGGGTTCAGCTCAGATCGAAGGGAAGCCGAACTGTTCGCTTTGACGGTCGACAAGGGAATGAGCTTCTCTCAACACGGAATGTTCTTTTATAGCGTCACTCAGTGTAAGGAACATGGGTGATTGAGGGAAGAACCAATCACGTGGAAGCATTGCCGCTTTTCTTGTCGCTTACGTTGGGTGATGAATGCGATGCCAATTGGCTGGCATTGCTAGCCAATGACTGAATGCGTGAAATCATTTCGTCTATGTTTTTGAAGTCTGCGTTAGGGAAATATACCAATTGTATGAAAAATGTATGTAGATATTCGACCTTCAAACTTTCCCGCAATTTTCACGGAGTAATAAGAAAATGGTAACTAAAATTATCATGTTATACAAATCTTGTATGTTTTAGCTTTCCAACGGTATATTAACTATTGAAATCGGAACAGTTGTTTGAGCGCTATTAGCATCTAAAATCTTCCTTTCCGCCAACCAAAAACGTTACATGTTCAATCCAGTTTTCCCAGAATGTACCTTAGTATAGTAAAGAAAGACGTAGTCCCACGTCAAAAAGTGATTTCAAAAACAAAACATGATTCTGAGCAGTGATGGAAATGAGCCGAATATGACGCAATCGATGTTTTATCTCGAGCTGCACGGCTCATGAATTGTACAGATTGCTAATAAACCTGAATCCCCTCAATCCGTAATGAAATGCTGGCTTGGTGCATTGGTTTCTGGGAAAAAGGCAATGAAAATCGACTTTTCGATTTGCGCTTAGAAGTAGGGCTTAAAATTTTCGTCTTCTCGAAAAAAGCCTTCATGCCATATTTCTGCTCAATCGAACCTCGGGAACGCGAGCCTCAAAGCGGTCAAAGTTTCACTTTTTCGACTTATGAAAAAAGCACAGGTAGCACTATATGAAATCGTTGATATCGGATTTTTTTTTATTGCCAAATGTCTTATGAATGAATGAAACGTTGAGATCTGATGTTATAATTTTTTTGAAAAAAATTGACATTCTGGGACTTGAAAATTATTAAGCTGGAATTCTTCCTTATCTGAAAAATTTCTAAGTTCCAGAAAGAGGCTATTTAAAAAAAATCGAGATAACAGCAGATCACAATGTTCCTCTCCATACGCCCATTGTTAGGGGAAGAATGGACAGCAACAGAAGAATAAAATGCTGACTGAGTAGTAACAGAGGTGAAAGTATACACGAGGGTGGCAGCGAAAAGGGTCATGTCATTTTTTAAAAACCAACCATGTACATTTTGTTAATTGACTGCAAAACAAAAACCTGTGCAAAATTTCAGCTCAATCGGTTGTGATTTAGGGGTTCCTCAAACCGCTCAAAGTTGTCATTTTTTGACCCTCGACTTTTTTTATCTCGAGAAAAAAAAATTCACAGAAAATCGAATATATAAATTTAAAAAAAACCCACCCTGATGAAAATCAAGTTTAAGATGCCTAACAGACATTTTAATGGTTTCGAGCAAGTTGTCATCTTAGAAGTCAATTCTTAATTAGTTCATATTAGGCTCTCGGTTGCCCAAAAAACGGCTATGTCTCAGAGAGATGATTTTCGGCCAAAATTTTTTTTTCGAGATATACACCAAATTTCGTCGTTTAAATGTTGTGTTAAATTTTCGAGGCAAAACAGACAAGTTGAAAAATCGAATAATTTCTCACATTCCACGCTCACACCAAAGTTTTGTGGATCGAACGGTAAGTGAGCAACAATTTTTTGTTAAAAAGTAATGCTCATAAACTTGTGATGTCTGTGCTAAGGATGCTTACAAGTTTAAGGATTGTTTGATTTTGAGTTTGCATTGAATTTGCACTACCCTTCTTTTTATAATTTAATAACTATTGTTGTATTGTGACGATCGGTTCATAATTCATAAATATTGGATCAATTTTCGCTTGGTTATAAATGCTTTAAGTCTTATGTAGGAAACTCTTCGTGAGATGTGAGAAATAATAATCACATTTGTCTTCAATACAGAGTGACTTCAATACAGAGCTTACAAAATGAAATAATCCAGCTAATTTGTGGTCGGAATGCAAATCGTTAATCCATCCGACTGAAAACACTGATTCGACTGAAATAAAAAAGTTGGAAACCATGAATAGAACGCATTGGCCGGTAAATCTCTATCGTTTGCTACTCGGACTGGGTTGTTTTACACAAAGCAATAAGGGTACCACAACAAAAACTCACTTGTATCCAGGTCGGTCCAGTGAAGACGTCCGTGGAGTGCAGCGACTGGTGACATCGAGTATCGCAACTGGCGGCGGCGCGTGACAAAAAACGCCGAGCTTGCAAAACAAATTATCACTCGGAAGCATTCGTTTGTCCGGAAGAGCAGCTTCACAAAAACAGAAACAAATATTTTAATGCAGGCAAAATCACTGTGGTAAGCTTCCGGCTGTGTTTTCCACTTGGGTTTGTAGGCGAAGCAAGATATGCGAGTCGTTCGTTGGTGGGTGGTGATTGTGGTGGTGGTGGAGGAGAGTGGTTGTTTATCCTACTTTTGGAGATTTATGGTGTAACTGCGTTTTCATTTGGACTTGTTTTTCACTTTTGCCGGAAATGATTCAATTTCGGTGCGGTTTTGTTCATGACTAAACACATTTTGGGGAGCGATGGTTTAACTCGTTTAGTCACTGTTGGTTGACTATTGTTCATTCACTTTACACTAGACGAATCGGCACAAATAGTCACAGTGTACACATTTCCGTCGTTTATCAGTCGTCGTCCGGCTTGACCTCGGCGAACAGTAGAAACTTGTGCTTCTCCTAGCATTATTCATTCTTCTCTCTTAGTCGGGAGTGCAATGGTGCATTCGAATTGAGTTATTCCACTTGTGATAAGTGGATTATTTGCATCCGCCGCAGGGTTCCCAGCGGAGAGATTCTAGACCTGGGTCTGCAAAAGCCAACCGAAAATCTTGCCAAGGCTGCTGGCTGGTAGTTGTTAATATTGCTGCTTGTCAACCCGGCGGGAAATTGATTGCCCTCTGTGTTTGCTATTTCTTCGGTAGATACGTGTAACAGGCACACGTGCACACATACATGACCGTCGTAATGTTATTCAAGGTTTTTATTGGCGGTTGTCTTGTTAACAGTCGAGCGACATTAATTATTTTGTGCAGAACGTCTAGCGAACTGTTCGTTCCTTGCATCTTCTCCTCCGGGAAAGCCGGGAAGGAAGACACCAGCGCAGTGATTAAAACTTAAAACAATGAATCAAACGATAAAGGATGTAATCGTTCCACCCACCCGTGCATGGACACGACTTGGAATTAGAAAAAGAAGTACTACGCTATAATTCATATTGTGATGCGTCTGCTGAGGATTTCTGTGCTAAGGTTTATCTGTCACTAGTCGAAAGTTTTCTGAGGGGAGGGAAGGGGGGAGGGGTAAACATACCGAACAGATCTAGCGCTAAGATGTGAGCAATAATTCATTTCTCCAACTCTAGTAGGCTACACGGCTGTTGGCTTTGTTGTGCGTTTGTAAAGCACGTATAAGAGGTGATTTATTCGGGTTGCTTTGATTTCGAATTCGTTTTGTGTGGAATTGGGAACGAATGTGTAGCTGTCTGTGCGTGTGTAAGTGAATGAATAGTCCACATAAGCTATATTTATTGCAGATAGATTTGTGAGTATCTGTCGCGGGGGATGGAGAATTTTAAGTGTGTTTTATATTTTTGTATGTTATTCGGTTGTAAACGGGAATAATAGTTAGGCAGCTATTTTTTTTATCAGTATTCTCAACTTATGACAATTTGCTAACCAAAGCGTTTGTAATATTTCGTTACTAGTTTTCGAATTTAGGATCAGAAGCCGGAAGACTTCTGAATTTGCGGGTTTCGTATTCTGAGCTCTGGATTCTGGATTAAAGAGTCATAATGTTAGGTTCCGTACACTAAACTGCAGACACTGGATTCTGAACTCTGGCTACTGCATTTTGAATTAAGGCTTTTGAATTAGGTATGCTGGTTGTCTGTGAATACTAAATTCTTGATTTCCGATTGTGGATTCGGTTCATGATTCTAGTCAAATTATGATGAATTCTTGGTACTGGAATATGACATCATGATTCTACAGTTTAGAATTGAAATAATGACTGTTTGACTCTAAATTTCAGATACTGAATTCAGGTTCACCACATAAAGCAGAATCAAGGATTTCTCCTTCTGATATTCCTAGAGCAGTGAAATTTAATATTTTGCCTGTGCTCGGGATGAAAGGTTTCCAAATTCATATGAATTTTAGATTTTAAAAATGTTGGCTGGAATCGAACTTCAGCACCCTAAATCAACGTTTTATGGCCAAAGTTCGATTTTGGTAAAACAACATTTTCTCTTATCTACAAAGATAAAAAAGTTAGATACCTGAGCCCATCATAACTACGGGTCACCCTAATTCTTGATAATTTTTGAATAAGCGATTTATCATATACAACAACTATGTAGAAGAATGTTTTTCTCTAGAATGTTGCTATTGAGCTCTAGATCCATATTTCCCTTGAATTAAGGTCAAACTGAATTTAGTTTCTGGGCCACTGTGCATTGTTGGGGAATTTTGACGTAGGACTACACCTTTATTAGTAGGGTTTCATACTGTATAAGTCTAACGAAATTGTGCCCT
This sequence comes from Wyeomyia smithii, assembly GCF_029784165.1. NCBI lineage: Eukaryota > Metazoa > Arthropoda > Insecta > Diptera > Culicidae > Wyeomyia > Wyeomyia smithii. The sequence continues at coordinate 179,679,310 of NC_073694.1, forward strand.
CTCTTCCTTGAGCCCTTGTGCCTTCAAAGCCAGAAACATCATCGTTTCGAATGTATTTCCGAGAAAATTTAAGTTTGATGCATTGAATTACAATTTTGGGAACGTCTAAAATAATTCAATGTAGGTTTGCATGATTTCTATATTTTTCGCACGCTTGAGTTAGAAATCGATGTGAAATTGCATCATTTGGTAATAATAATGAGCAGGTACAGTCATACCTCGATATAAGGCAACCTCGATATAACGTAACTTTTACCTCGATATAACGTAACTTTTTAAAATGTATTGAAATTGAAAATATATGATGCAGCAACTGTTTTTGGGGTATGAATTACCTCAAAAAATGTTTGTAGTTAGTTTATGAAACCAATGAGACCAATGCGAAAATTGTCCTAAACAGGCATAAGTAATGTTTAAAAATACTAATAGGTGATGGGAAATAGTTTTCACGCATCCGTTCTCTAAATTGGCATAAGAAAGGTTTAAAAATATTGAAAGGTGATGGGAAATAAGTTTTCGCGCATCTTTGAGTAACCGTCAACTTATTCGTTCATTGACCGGCAAAGCGGACGGTTCTTTCTGGAGCACCAGAAAGCGGGTGGTGGCGCTCATAAAAGTGCAAGTGGTGGTAAACATTTGTCGCTTATAAAACGCACACCATCGAATTAAATTTTTCATTCGTTCGTATGTATGGATTGTTATAGCACGTGTGTGAGTAGCTATAGCGATTGTTTATTGAAGATTCAGTATTTTTTTGTTATTTTTTAACACTTCATTAACAAATATTAAAACGCTCAAACGAACACGGTTGTGAATTCGACTTTACAGCAACGATTTAAACTTTTTCAGCAAATTTTTATTCATTGAGGAAAAATTACTGCCGATGAATGATTAACACTTATTTGCTAGAAATTTTATTTAGATCTAAACAGGTTCTTTTATGTACCTAAATTATTGGTAAAGTTCTCTCAATACATTTAATTTTCGTCTTTGTTTCTCGGTGCGCGGTTTTGTGTTTGTTTCTCGCACACAGAGAACTTATCTCTGTCGTGAAATAAAACAAAACATTCAGAATTGCTCTAAATCATAATTGGAGAAGTAAGTATATTTTCCCGTCACTCGTCAAAACTTTGATAACGAGTACAAACAAAGCGTGTATTTTTTTTGCTTGTTGAAAATTGTCCTAAATTGGCTTAAGAATGGTTTGAAAATACTGATAGGTTATGGAAAATAGGTTTTCGCGCATCTTCGAGTAACCATTAACATTCTTGCATAAATTGAAAAAAAAAATGCTTCGATATAACGTAACGAAAATAAAAATAAAGTTGCCTTATATCGAAATATGACTGTAAGGATTTTTTTTATGTTTAGCGATTTAACATTCTAATGACATTTATCGTTTTTGATTTAGCATATTCTAGAATGTTCTCCATTTTTTTCTTTGGGTTGAAGTTTATTTAAAAAAAAAAAATTTGATTTCAACAGATAGAAAGTTGATGTGCTCTGCAATGTTGTTAAACTTATCTTCTTAACATATAAAAATGCAGTTCTGCCTGTCTGTTTGTCTGATTCTTATAGACTTGGAAATTACTGAATCGATCGGCGTCAAAATTTGTATGTAGGGGATTTTGGACCGGAAAGGTTATTATGATATTTCGAGATCCCATACAAATAAAGCACAATTTTCTGCATACCTCGAAAACCAATCAAGTACATGGAACCAAATTTAGTATGTGAAGGCTTTTGGAAGTAAAAATCATCCACATTTCTTAAGTAGTTCCACACTCCTCCCCCTTCTGGAAGAAAGGGCCACTATATCAATGAAATACAAAACTCTGCGTAACTCGAAAACTATTCAAGCAAATGGAACCGAATTTGGCATGTGGAGGTTATTGGGGACAAGAGTTATTTCCATGGTGGTTCGATACTCCTCTCTCTTATGAAAGCCGGGGAGAGGGGGGGGGTTTGAGGGAGTGTGGTCCCACATAAATGAAGCACACATTTTAACCATTTTTCGGAAAACAGCTTAAAATGACCGAGATGATGCACAGAAGCCAAAAATCGACCCCCGACACCATTTTAAATTCTAAGATGGCGATTTCTGGTTTTTGGCTAATAGTTCAAAATAGAAGAAACCCCCTTCCCCTCCAACCACGAGTATTTCCGAAATCAGAATGATGCCCAGAGGCCAGGAATTGTCACCACGTGCCATTTTTAATTCTAAAATGGCGACTGGGAAACAGCCAAAAATGACTGCATGCCTTCCAGTACGGATCTTTTCGTAGTCAAACGGTGTTAAATAAAAGTTGTTGACATAAGGTGAAATTCCTCACCCTAATTTTGCAAGATAATTCTCTCAAAAATCACTTACATTACGTGTGTGACACTTTGATCGATTGTTTGCATCGCTGACGCATGCATAGAGTAGCCATTTGAGCGCTATTTATAAGATGGAAGCTGAGATTTTTACGCTCAAAACCAAAAACAGACCTAACTTCAAAATTGTATGGAAAAAAGCCACCGTCCAATTTGACCTTTCACACTTCGATACAAGAGTGTCTATCAATTTCGAATGTTTTAAATTGATTAAATATAGAGAAAAAAAATCGGTGGAACAAAGCTGGCCGGGTCAGCTAGTTATTCCAATAAAATTTACAGAAGCCATCAAGCGACTATGACATCAAATCAGTTTTTTTCGTTCTTTTACTTTTTTACACTTCATCCACATTATATCGTTTGAGTATGTTTAGCGAAGTTCAATAACACAGCAATGAGAGTTTCATCTCTGTAATACTCATTGACAATTTCGAATCCAATTGGAGCATCTCAAATCTGCTTATTTACCGTACTTATTCAGTTGGAATTGACAAGTGAAAATACTTCCAAAAAATCCAGAATCCAAAAGCTGCAAGTCATTAGAACAATTCATGTAACATTTCCAACAATTTTAATCTATTTTGTTTGTCTTATGTTGTTTATTTTTTTTTCATTTTGTTGTAAAACATGGTACACACAAACCGTCACGAGTTTATTGATTCTACACTTTGATTATTAGATTCCTTCTTCTTTATCCTCAGCACGATACACAGATTGTTGTTGTAGCTTGCTGCTACAACTTTTTTGTTTGTTTTGTTTTTCATCAACTACAGTGGAACTCTCTAAAGGTTGCTTTGAGCATTCAGTGTGTGGGTGTGTGTGTTTGTGTGGGTAAGTGACTGCTACTGGCCTGGGATTTGAGCAAACAGTTTGACACCGCTAGTGATAGGAATATAACTACACGGTTAGACGGGGTTAGGGTTGAAGAATTGTAAAATTCTTCCAAACGATTTATCTACTACGCTAACGTTGCTTTGTTTTTTTTTCTGTTTACAGTATATAATTTTACACTTCAATCTGAGGGCTTCGGTATGCGCTAACAAATAACGTGTGTTTGTATTTTTTTTATTTCATCTAAGGTTTTCCGTTTCATTTTTCAGTCATTTGTTTTTGTTTATGTTTTTTTTTCATTTCATATGTTTTTGTTTGTTTGAGTAATTTGCCCCGATTCGCGGTGGTTCCGAAGAACCGCTATTGTTATCATTTTAAAATATTGTTAAACATTAAGTTTCTGTAGTGTGAATATTAAACAACACATCTGCTTTTTTTGGTTGGTTTAAACTCTTTCTGTAAACATGTAAATATTTCAACAGTAAATTTATTGTATGCTCTCTGTTTCTGTGGTTGTTTTCGCTTGTTTGTTTTTTTGTTCGGTTGTGAGCTGTACGGTTGCCAGTTTAATTTTTTATACAACCAACATTAGCCTATCAAGTGGGCGTGGTGCTTCTACGCCCGTGTAAGTGTGTATTGTGTGTATACGTAAAACAACGAATATAATCTCAAAACGTTAACTATCATTTTATCTCGCCATCATTTTGCCCTTAGTGTGTAGGTAAACGACAGGATTGGGGGGGAAAAAGCGTGTGAGTCGTAAAACCCGTTTGATGGCTACCGTCGGATGCTTTTTTTCTCTTCCTATCTCTCATCGAGATTATAAAAAGTACGGTCCCCGTACCGGGCAGCACTCGAGTCAATCGAGCCGGAAATTCAAGGCCGCCTCTCCGCGCGCTGCTTGTTCGGTGCTGGCGACACACTTTTCAAAAGGGCTCCGCACAACTGTCAATTGTTTGTGGTTGATTGTTCACTTTTTTTCTCTCGCAGTTAGCGTTTACGTTCGCTGTAGAACAAAACGAAAGTAGAAAAAAAGCGGGGAGATTCCGTCGTCAGCGCGAATAAACGCGCTTGGTTGTGGGAATAAAGCCCGGAACTAGGCCAAACTGCTTTTGCTGACTAGCGATGGATGAAAAACGCGCATTTCCGCCCAGCATCGTTTTATGCTGACGCAAACGAAAACTGGTCTTTGCATACGAGAGAGAATTTCTATTGTTCGACGAAACGCGGCTCAGGATGGTCGAGCGGACGAAGCCAAAACGCGAAGCGTTGCTTCCACTTGAATTGTTGAAGGAGAAAAAAAAATAAAATAATATAAAAAAGACACGATGCAATTGATTCTTGCTGACTAACTTTTGTTTCGAGCCGCCTTCTATGCCCACTTCGGTCTACTGTACCGACCGACGGAAACGTTGCAACCTTGACCCTCTCTGCCGGCTCGCAACGGATGCCATTTTGCGTCAAATGCCGGGATTGTTCTGCAACAAAAACAGTTAACTGGCACGACCGGTAGTGGAAATGAAAGTCGCACAAAACACGGTCCTGTGTCCTCTTGAAAGTGCTCTGGGAAACCGTTTCTTTGGAAACTCAACAGAAACGGAGGAGGCAAACCCGCACAAAAAAAAGGAGCATCTTGACTTGAGCCTCGACAATGGGTTTCATCATTTTGCATCCTTTCACGTGCCTAGGAGACGCCATCAGGCGCTGTCTTCGGTTGGCCACGCCTGATGGGTTGTCGAATACGAACGTCACGTGAGTTCACCTTACCCAGCAACCAGCAGCTCTAGGAACTCTCTCACGTCGCTATACACGGTGGCATGTGCAATGGGAAGATTGAATTTTCGAGAGTGCTTTTCGCCCGTTTCAGGCTGACAGGCTGCTGCAGTTCATTTTTCCGTGACTGGCAGGTGGAACCTGCAACAAGATGTATCTCTTGCTGGTGGTCTGACAAACAGTCAGTCATTACGGACACGGATGAATTCCATCATGACTCATGTGAAATGTTGATGGGTCTCTTCTCTTCTGTGTGCAGTCGGTTCTCGGTACTCGGTACGGAGTAAATCGCTTTTGACTTTGATCTAATTTTACACGGAACATGTTCACGGGCGGCAGCGATAGGAGCAGCTCAGGTCTTCTGTTGACCTAGTTCGGAGTAGACAGCCAACTGACGAGAGCGGTGGCGTGGTTCGCAATTTGGGAATTGGTTGGTGATATTCAGGAACGATTCCTGCTGGGAATGCTGAATATGATTACTTGAGAGACAGCCGGACTCGTGCATTCAAACTGGGCACAAAAGTGGCGTTAGCAAAGTTTAAGCTTTTCTAATATCCTCTTCCCTCTCAGCGAATGATGCTATCATTTACTAATTAATACTTGCTCGACGCTGAGCCAAATTGCAGGAAACCTGAGGCTCTGACGTTTACCCTACCACCAGCTAATCAAACCCCGGCCGGGGTATTATCATAAATATCATTATCGTCATTTGGCTGAAGCCCCCAGCTCAGGCTTCATCTCACGACGGGTGCAGAAGTGGGTGCGGGTTATTATTTTTCTTCCTTCGCTTTAATATCATAATAATAGCTTCCGATGGGGATTGTAAGTACTTTCGGTAGAAGCGTGAACAACACGGGATAAACAGGGTGCTTTAGCCGGTTTTTTGTCTGATGCGCGGGTAATGGTATCCGTTTCAATTAGTCCAAATTTATTTCGATTATCTTCTTATAGAGATAATAAAAATAAATCAGAGTCACGCTTTACCGAATCAACGGATTAGAATAACTCAGATTTATGTTCCATAAAAATAATGAAAATCAACTGGAAAAGGTAGAAAATGATTAAAAGGATTACCACCGTTCATTGCGAGAACATCGCCATCCTTGATCGGGAGTACGAATGGTAGACAACGAAATTCAATCTGAAGTAGCGTCGTTGTCACGGCGGTTGTCAGGTAAACAATAACGTGGTAATGAAGGACAGATTCTCGAAGTATATTTATCGAAAGAATTTCAAGTGATTTCAATGTTGGTTTCAATTGGTGTTTTCATAACGAGAGAAGTTTGTGGTGATTTTAATTACTTCCAGTGATTTTTTACTGTTTGTGGTCGCAGTACTTTCAGAAGAAGTCTTCACTTACGGTATGTATTCATACTACAGTCTTCAACTTTTAATGTACATACATGTAGTTACGGTGAAAACGATATTTAACCTTTCCACTGGGTAGCAAGTTTGCCAATCAGCGATGTTAGTTCATGAATAACGAAATAGAGATGTCGCATAAATTTGCTGTGAGCAGCGCTGCAAACTTTCACTGTCATAAAAGGATTTTGCTGAGAATAAAAGAGACTTTCAGCTCCAATCAGTTGACAGTGATTGTTGCCACACGCTGTGTTGCTTTAGCGATGTTTATGCGATTGAGAATGTTATAGTTCATCGACTTCATGCAATAAATTGGCTCAAATCAAATAATTTCGATATCAAATCAGAAATTTCTTTTCCTTCAATGTTCGGACTTTCATTGAAAATTGACACCGCTGACACTGAAGGTCGTTTCAATTTGAGACAGTGAAAATGCGGTTTTCGTCACTTTCGTTAGTAGTGTCGAAAATTTGCTATGGATTGCTGTTGATGTGCAATAAGCCGATCTTTACGCGCCAGAATGACGGATGCTATTACCATGCTACCATGCTCTCAAAGTGTTGAAAGTTGATAAAAGCTTTCTAACGTAAATACTACAAGGTATACAGGGTGCGCTGTAGTTATTGCAACAAGAAACAGAAGACCATTAACCAAGTTCAAGGCAAAAGGTTTTTGAAATAAGAATAATTTATGAGTAAAAACAGTTTAAAAAACAACAACTCATCCAATGTGTCCTCTTTTAGTTCTGATGACACCTCGGAGACGCTTGGGATAAGACTCGACGGCGCACAGTGGGGCCGTTCTGAAAAAAAGACGGTCAAAAGTCATTTCTTTCTTTACCTTACATTTTAAGGGTTTGGTGTCTTCGGAAGGGTTGATCAGAATACTAATTAGAATTTTCAGATTTTTTATTTTGATTGCTTATTAAGCTAGTATTACACTTAGAAAAATTAACTTTTTTTTAAGCGATATTCAATTTCCGCCTTCGGCAAAGTTGTAAAGCTATCGATTTCATGAAACTTTGCCAAAGACACGAAATTCTCAGTTCTTATTTCTGAAAAGATATAGCTGTGTTTCTTAGAAGACTACCTCAAAACTAGTTTTTCACATAAGTTATATCTTAACTACTTCTGATCAACTTGAGATGTTCCAGAAAGTTTTAGATAATAACAAAATACAAATTTTCCTAAAAAAAAGAATTTAATGCTGTTGAACCAACTCCGAGATAGATCAATTTTAAGGTAAAATGATCTAAATTTTTAAAATCAAATTATTTAAAACTGTGAATGTTTGTCAGGTATTACTCAACGTCATTTGTTGTTGAGGTACAAATGCACATATTATATCTCTTCAGAACTTAGACCTAGGACTTTCGTGTGTTCGGCAAAGTTTCATGGAATCGATAGCTATACAACTTTGCCGAGGACAGATATTGAATATCTCGTTAAATAAAAGTCAATTTTTCTAAGTGAATACAAGCTTAATAAGCAATTGAATGAGCATGTCAGATAATTCTAATCAGTAGCAAAGGTGGCGCTGCTATAACATTTTTTTCTTATATGCTAGAGCTTTGCAGTCTTCGACAAAGTTGTAGATCAATAAATTTTAAAAAACTTCGCTGAAGACATAAAATTTTTACCTCTTCAAATTTTTGAAGAATTTGTTGTAATTTTTTTTTCATGATAACGCTATGAGCTTACTTAAAATAATTGCTTGAGAAAATTTTCTCGACAGAAATTTTCTGCCGAGTATGGAAGTTGTGTAAGTACTCAAGTAATTTATTACCAAGTATTAGCAAACCATGATCGTTTCCTAAAATTGTCTATACAACAATTTTCAATCTCTGAAATTGTGAAAGATTTGAATGCAACCACAGGTTTCGTGTAAAAATAGGTCTGTACTCTATATGACCGATTTCTAGTCTTCAGCCAAGTTTATATTCACTGTGTGGTTTTTCATTTGTTGCGTGCCGATTCGAAGACGAGCATCAAGCACCGAAACCGAAAATTGCAGCATTCTCAGAGTGTGTTCAATCGGTCCTAACTTTCTACAAAGTTTCTTGGTATTACTAGAACCTCAATTTAATTGCTTAAATTTAGTTTGCGATTTGATCGCATAGGCGGCGCCGTGATACCTACTTTTATTTCTCTTAAACGCTAGAGTTTTGCAGTTTTGGACAAAGTAGGCAACAAATAAAATTTTAGGGAAAGAAATTTTGGTGTCTTTTCAGGTTTTGAAAATATCCGACTTTTTGTGAAATTTGATTTTCTTATCACTTCACACTGCACAATGGTCCAGGAACCAGAATTTAGGGAAAAACTGGGTCTAGAGCTCTATAGCAATATTTTGGAGAAAAATTTTCTTTTGCAAAGTTGTTACATATGGTAAAGCGCTTATTGAAACATTATCACAAATTAGGGTGACCAAAATTTTCTATGCAATTAAGTATCTATTTTTTTTTATCTTTATAGGTAGAGAAAAACTTGTCCTACAATGTTATAACTCCATCAATTCTAAGTAACTTTGTAAAAAAAAAGGTTTTCTCTATCTTTGAAAACAACCGATTTATATTGAAAAAACATTTTTTCACCTTGAAACTGTCTTTGAACGACTTGTAGAGCTTTTTGAGAAAAACAATTTGCAATGCTGATATCGTGCATCGTGAATGCTGATATCTACTCAAAGTTATTAATGTTTTTCATCAAAAAATCTGCGTTCTTCATTTATCTGTCATTCTTTTGGGGGCAAACATAAAAAAATTTCTCTTGGTCTTGTCTTTTTAAATGAAGTACTTGACTCTATGAATGGAAGAATTTTTGAAAATATGTTTTTTTTAATTTTAGTAAATTCAATTCAAATACATGACAAAAATTTCAATAATTTTAAACATTATGCATATAAAAGCATGCAGATTTATTTTTTTGGTATTTTCCCTTATAACTAGAAGCTATTACCTTTAATTTGATCCAAAAAGATCGGAAATCGATCAACTGGTTCAAAAGTTATGAATTTTTTGAAATAAAATACATCGCATATAGCCGTTTTTTATGGTCACCCTACTCCGGAGCTAGTCCCCCTAACAATTCAACGAAAAAATACGGGTTCGATCATTTTCAACATATATCCATCCCTGCGATTTTGAGCACAATTGAAGCACTTTGCGTGACCAACTTCGACAAGAAAAAAATGACTGTGTTCGATGTATTTAATTTAAAAAAAATTCCATAACATTTGAACCAGTTGATTGATCGATCTTTTTAGATCGAATTAAAGGTAATTATTCTAATTATAAGAAAAAATACCAAAAAATAAATCTGCGTACTTTGGCGAGCATAATATAAAAAAAAAATATTGAAATTTTTGTCATGTATTTAAATTGAATCCATTTAAATTAAAAAAATAACATATTTTTGAAAAATCCTCCATTTATAGAGTCATGTGTGCCCTTCAAAATGAGACCAAGTGATATTTTTTATGTTTGCCACAAAAAGAATGTCAAACAAATGAAAAACGCATATTTTTTGATGAAAAACATTAATAAGTTTGAGTAGAATTGAGACATTTACGATATCAGAATTGCAAATTGTTTCTCTTAAAATGCTCAAGAAGTCGTTCAAAGGCAGTTTCAAGGTAAAACTTGAAATAGAGAAGTTAGAGCGCAAAATATGTTTTTTTTCTCAATATGAATCGGTTGTTTTCAGAGATAAACTTTTTTTTACAAAGATACTTAAAATTGATGGAGCTATAACATTGTGGAACAAGTTTTTCTTATATTTACAAAGATATTTAGTCACCTTATTTTTTGATAATTTTTCAATAAGCGCTTTATCATATGTAACAACTTTGTAGAAGAAAGTTTTTCTCTAAAATATTGCTATAGAGCTCTAGACCCAAATTTCCCCCTAAATTTGGTGTCTGGACCATTGTGCACTGTTTCCAAAGCTACAAAAATGAGATCGAAACTATTTTGACCTCAAAAAATGAATTTTAGAGCCGCAGTGTCTTCAGTAAAGTTGTTCCATTAATTATTCTGCATGTTATAGGAGTTGCAATTTTGCGATTAATCCACTGAACAGTGAGAAACAAGTTATACTTCTCTCATTTTGGGATATAAAAATCCGCTATGTTTGACAAAATTATAGCACATTTTGAAAGAAACAACTTCGTTAAAGACATCATACGTCTATCTACCTATTGAAATGAGCTTTTGTGGAGTTTTCTATAGATCACCCCTAAAAATCAATGGTTTCTAATTTAACTTTTCAAAGTGATTTTATACAAATTTTAAATGTTCAGCAATGTCGGTTGCTATAACAAAACAAACAATTTCTTTGGAGGAAGTTTATTTTTATCTCATCTATTTTTTTGGTTGTTGACAATTAAATAAGGCACTAATGTACACCAATTATTTTTTACTCAAAAAAAAAAAAATTGATTTTGTAGCCGTAGTGTCTCCAGTAAAGTTATTTTTTTATTTATTCATTTTATAAAACCCAGAATTCTGTGATTAATCCACCTAAAAGTGAGGAACGAATTTAATTTTTTCCATTTTTGCATATAAAAATTCACTTTGCTGAGTAAAGTTGTAGCTTATTTTATAAGAAACAACTTTGACGAAGACACCATAGTTCTATCTGACAATTCAAATGAACTATTATGAAGTTTTCTATATGCCCTTCAAAATCATTTGCCTGAGTAAAAATAATTTCGATCACGCTTTTGCAGCTTGGGAAACAGTGTGAAGTGATTAGAAAATAAAATTTTACAAAAACTCGTATATTTTCGCAATCTGAAGAGATAAAAAACTTTGTCGAAGACTGCAAAGCTCTAGCGTATAAGAGAAAAAAGTTGGTATCGCAGCGCCACCTTTGCGGTTAAATCGCAAACTTGTTCGAGTAATAAAATTGTAATTCTAGTTATACCAAGAAACTTCGCAGGAAATTGGGACCGATTGGATAAACTCTGAGAGCGCTTGAATTTTCGGTTTCGGTGCTTGACGCTCGTCTCAGGATCGGCACGCAACGAATGAAGAACCACACAGTGAATATTTCTTCTGTGCTGTGTTCTTTTATCCTAGTAGTCGTAACTTTCTATTGTGATTTTCTTAAATTTTTCAATGTTCTACAGTATTGTTAACTATAACAAAACACACAAGTTCACCGACTAAAGTTTTTTTATCTTTTATATTTATTTCGTGTTTGAAGATTTTTAATAAAATAATGCAATAATTAACTTACAGAACACACAGAAGACAGCGAGAGACAAATGCCTATAATTGGATAGAATGATGATTCACTCATACTTCAATGTAGAAATGGTTTAGTCTGCAGATATTTGCTTAGTAAATTAGTGCATTGTTTTAATCAAAATCGCCAATAACCAAAGAAATATGACAGATATAAATAAACTTTCCATGATGAAATTGTTTGTTTCATTAGAGCAAACAACTTTGTAGAACATTGAAAAATCGTAGGAAATTACTGCTAAATGTTATATTAAAAAAAAATTCTAGTGGCAATGTTTAAAAAATTCCACAAAGGTCCATTAAAATAGACAGATAAAAGTATGGTGTCTTCGACAAATTTGTTTCTTGTAGAATGTGCTACAATTTTGCAGAACAAAATGATTTTTTATGTGTAAAAATGGAAAAAGTAATATTTGTTTCTCACTGTTTAGTGGATTAATTATAAAATTTCGCCCCCTATATAGTTTTGGAATATAGCCCTATATAGCTTACCTTCCAGTTGGTCTCGAGGTACGATGCTGGCCTAACAAGCCAGTCGTCGTAGGTTCGAGTCTCGGCTCGGGAGAGACTGTTAGTGGTAGTAGGATCGTAGCGCTAGCCCCGCAATTGTCCTGTACATCAAACAGTTGGCTGCGAAGTCTGTGTATAATAAACAGAAGTTCAAGTTCCGAATCGGAATGTAGCACCACGGCTTTGCTTTGCTATATATAGCTTTGGAAACAGTATGGCACTTGTCAGATTTTTTATCTTCCATTTTTTTTTCAGTTTTCCTTTGACATTGAATAAATCCATCATTTTCTTGCCGAGTATAGTAGTTTTTCAAGTATTTTACATAAAACTTCGTGTGTTTTACGCGGATATTTTCCATTACCGGTAAAGTGCACAAAGAATAAGAAAAAAAAATTACAGAAGCTTGTATATTTCCAAAATTTGTGTCTTCTACAAAATTTCTTGAAAAATTTTGTACTACAACTTTGTCGAAAACTGCAATTCTTTAGCAAAAAGAAATAAAAAGAAATATTTCATCAATTTTTGCTGCTGAGTCATTCTATGCTACTGCGCAAATCGATCCTGATCAACAATTTCCGATTTCGCTGATCAATTTTTGACACTGTAATGTGTAGCTAGAAAAAAAATACTCGAAAAAAAGTTCAGAGTGAAAATGTCAAAATACTGAAACGTTAGTAATTTTTTTGTTTTTCATTTTACCATCTCCAAATTTTGACAGATAGTAGTACATATTGCCATCTTCAATGTGTAAAATCATTAGATTTCAAAAATGGTACTTTTTGAGATATCTAATATTCTGTGGCAATTTGGAAAATTTGACAATAAAAAAAATTTACAGTGTATATATTTTTTCTAGAGTCGCATTCTTTTACCTACAACTTTGCGGAAGACACGATTTCAATCAAACAAGTCGTTTTTCTAATATGGAAATTTTTATCTCTCAGTCACCATTTTGAATAGGCCTTTTTGAAGCAGCAGTCGCGAGTCCACACGAAGAACTGGTATCATAAAATGATCTCTTTATCAAAAAGAAACAACTGTGAAAAGTTTCAGTGAAATCGGAAATGACATGCTGGAAAATTTTTTTTTGACCATTTTTCATGATATGTCACAAATTTGTCCCATCATTTTATCTTTCCAACAACATATTGATTATTGCAATCCATCATCTGGTTATATTGTTATTACCGTTCGAAATCTAACCAATAGTTGCCAAGTTGCATTTTCACTTTTACTGAATGTAGCACAGTATAAAAAACAAAGACGTAATCCTACGTCAAAATAAAAAAACTAACTTGTGTTAATAGATAGAGGATTGGTTCATTCGGCAAAGTTTTGCAAAATGCCAAAATATGAAACTTTACTGAATTAAGAAAAGTCTTACCTTTATTGAGTACAGAGTTATAGAGCAATTTATATGAAAATTTATTAAAATTTAGTTTTTTGTACTAAACTTCTTTTAGTTACGTTTTGAATAAAAACGTTGTTCTGAGGAGTTGTTTCGGCATAAAAAACACACGTTTTTGTCAAAGACCACACATCTCCAGTGCTTTTTCTTACAAAGTTATAGCATATTGAAGCTCTTTTCTCGATAACTTTAAGAACGCATAGAGCAAAAAAGGAGCTCAAACTTTTATAGGTTTCACTCGTCTCAATCGATATCCTATATAAGAGTACGGAGAGCATAAGTTACAGAAGTTTTTCTTTGAATCACGGTTCTTCGAAGATTTCCATGACTTTTGACGTAGGACTACGTCTTTGTTTTTTATACATTTTGTGAAATTGAAAATGAAACTGGCAAATGTTGCGTCAGATTTCAAACGATCATAGCAAGCGAACGACTTGATGCATCTTAGTCATTTATATGTCGGTGGATAGATAAAATGTGTAACAATTGTTTGATTTGATGTTAAACATTGTTGCTTTACTGATTAATGGTGAAAAAAGGAAAAATTTTCCAAGGTCAAGCTTTCTCATACATTTTCCTCGCTATTGGTTTGCTTCCCGAGCACGAATAAAAATAACATGGACGAAATAAATTTCACTGCCTACATATTTTGACTCAACAAAGTGTTTTGTTCCGTTTGTCTTTCTCGAAACTGTGTTGCCACGCCCTAATGACAAAAATCTACGCTGAACTCGATACAAAAGACTGCGTGTAGAAAATTCAGCTTCAGTCTAGTTTGTCACACAATAGCGAGTGGAGTATAGCTGTTAGAGGTACGCGACATTGAGAAACGAGAGTTGCATACGAGTCATCTTCCAGGCACTGCGGAACATGTTACCTTTATTTTGCACACGGCAGCAACAGTTACCATCGTACACTGCAGAATATTAAGCTGGCACAGCTACTGGAGGGCACAGCGGGGGGGAAATCTTTATTATGCGCGGTCAAGCAAAATTTTCAATGCTACCGATGATGCGATCATCAGCGTTCTGTAGCACGAATTTCATACTGAATATTATGAAATCGATTTTTTTCAGAACTATAGATGCTTGAAGATAAGAGATATGAGAATTTTCGCAACTACTACTAGGGTAAAATTTTCATGTATTCATGCATAGTTTGTTTTACAATAACGACCATGAAATATAAACAGTAGTGTTGCCTATGAACAGTTTATCGCAGCATATAATATACATTTAGTCCCACGTCACCATTTCATACAACCCCTAGGGCTGTATACCTTGTAGTATTTTTGTTTTGTTTTCGTTTTCAAGGATAGAATGCTCTAGAAGCTTTCGATACTTGACAAAAACATGTGATTTTATAATTTTATTTGAATAAACGAAAATGAAAAAGAAATTTAACAACAACTGTTAAGAAATGTTAAGAAAAAGTATTAAAACCGTGTTTTCACTTGCCCCGTTTTACCCTATACATTCTTAGATTCATTCAGAAAAAATACTAAAACCTGTTCTAACTTTGTAAGGAAAACTCTTGAAGTACACACCTTCTTTGGAAAAAACGTGTGTTTTGTATGCTCTAAAATCCTTAGAACAGCGTTTTTTTTTGTAGAATGCAATTAACAAAAATTAAACACAAAAAACTAAATTTTTAGTGCCTTCCATATAAAACTCTGTACTCAATGAAGATAGGAATATTATTTGCTCAGCAAAGTTTGATATTTTGACATTTTCTAACGTTTTTCCGAAAAAAGTATTTCTCTATATCCTAATCCAAACAAGTTATATTTTGTATTTTAATCATAGTAGCTTTAGATTATGCTAGAATGCTCTCGTGCAAAAACTAGTCAACTTCGTCGCTGTAAGCTGAATATTTTCCTGGGTGAAAATATCTAACAGATATTCTACGATATACCGACTGTTCGATTTTGTTTTAACTTCGTATATATTTTCATGTCGGCAAAAATTTAAACCCATATTTTTTAGTTGGATTGGTACAGACGACAACAAACTTGGTAAAAAACGCACAGTACTGAGGGTGGAGCCTAACTCGTATTCGGTGCTTGATGCTCGTCTTCGAGTCGGCACGCAACGAATGAAAAACAGCACCACACAGCAAATATCTCGTGTGCCTTTTCTACGGTGGATCGTGGAGCGGCTCTGAGACATTGTTTGTTTGCCTTGCTTTGCGCCGTCTTTTTGTATTATGATTTTCGTTTGATTAAGTCTGGTAGTCATTGTGTAGTGTAAGCTCGGACGACGTATGCAAATAACCATATCGTCATTTTAAGGCTCGGACGACTCAAAACTGATAGTTTGGATAGAAATGTGTTTGAATATTATCGTTAATTCCACGAAAACTTCAAGCATTCAAGCTTCCTATTTTTTTTTATTTATTCTCTATGAAGTATTAATCTCTTTACCCACGGTGTATATTTTTTGGGAAAGACAAAATTATCATCTACAGCTTTACCGAAGACGTTACATTGATCAAAAAAATCTTTCTGGCTCTAAAATATTTCTAATCATCAATATTTTATTACAAAAACCATTTTCAAAAATTAATCGTGACTAAAAATAGAAATACTAACAGTGCAAAATGACACCTTTTGCAAAGTTTCAACCAGATGAAAAATGACAATGAAAAAATAATAAAATTGGTACACTTTTTTGGAATTGCTCAGTACAAAAATATTGAGTCGCATTTTTCCACGCAAAAGAGAGTAAACTCGCTCTCAATAGAGCTGGTGCGGTTTCGCAAATTTGCTGCTTCTTAACACGCATTTGCTGTTCTCAAATTTGGTGTGGAGTATTCTCATTAATTCGAAAAAAAACATATTCTGATAAAAATTGCCGAGACAATTTTCAGGATGAAGGGGAAATGGAAAAGAAAGGAGAAAAAACTTTCCTTAGAATACATTGGCCTAGAGCTCAAACTATAAAAATATGAAGGGTTATAGCTTTTCAACCGTTTCTGTGTTTTTTGGGGCCCCTAGTCAGCTCGAAAGTGCGTCCCAAAGCCGCAAAGTAAACGTTTGTCAGGTTCGTCGCTTCTACGTTTGCTTTCGGGGAAACGTCATTTAAGTCTCCCAAGGCTAAGGGAACCAAATTTCATAGGATCAAGAGGAGGAATGGTCCGAATTTGCTGCTTAGTGGTACACCAACAATACTCAAGAGCAGTGCTGAAAGACTGATCCTTCTTTGCGTTCAGTTGA
This sequence comes from Wyeomyia smithii, assembly GCF_029784165.1. Lineage (NCBI taxonomy): Eukaryota > Metazoa > Arthropoda > Insecta > Diptera > Culicidae > Wyeomyia > Wyeomyia smithii. Next base: position 179,696,029 of record NC_073694.1, read on the forward strand.
AAATTCGGAGTTATCATTTGAAATGTCAACGTTCGATGCAGTTACCATCAACTTAAGCAGTCCACGAACATTTTGCCAATATATATGAGTCTACAACGGATGCCATCACTTCTCATTCAACCCCACCGTTCTCCGGCGGCCAGCTTCGAACCGGCATATAGTAATCGTGTTCTGCAATTACCTGCACACTAAAGGACGCACATTCAAGCCTATTATCTTGTTTTCCTATCATCCCACTGCCGTGTTTTATTACTAAATTGTTTGCTTGTTAATGTTTTGGCACATTTTCTTTGCTTCTATCTTGCCCAGTGCCACGCTTCTCGGTCTCGGTAAAAAAATAACACACTGATCTAATAACACTTTGGAACTTCGCTACATCATATATCGACACCAACTAGCCTAATAAGGTTTGGGTTGTTGTTTTTTTTTTATTTTAAATATATAAACCGCGGTTTGCTACCTTGTTTCACATTAACATTTGTTGTTTTTTTTTTGTTTTCTACTCTCAACATCGCACATTTGATCGGCGGCGCGCGATCAGCGCGCACGCACCGGGGGGAAGAACGGAACAAATCTACGCGATAGATATAAATATTATCGGGTGGCAAAATTGCCGTACTCTTTCCATGATGAAAGTTTCCCGCGAGCCCCTGTGTGCGGAAATAAGAAGCCCCATAATTCGATTTTTTTGTTATTCGCCTGGATTGGTTGTCTCGGTTTTTTTTTATTTCTTTTACTAAATTGTATGCTATATTGTTCGATTTTGTTCTGTTGATGGTAATTTTTTTTCTTTACTCAAAGATATGTGTTTGCCTATAAATTTTTGTTTCCATTCATTGATTTCCAAAAGTTCACTAACCCTAAGTTTCATTTGTTTGCGTTTTATGCTCTAATGTTTTCATGTTGAAAGATGTGTTCTAAAAGCCCCTTCTTTGGCTGTGTAGAATTGATGAGAAAGATTTTATTCCAGTGTTTCTTTTGTTGTTGTTTGTGTGTGTTTTTGTTAGGATGAAGCGTTTATCTGATGGTTGATAACAGTAGAGTAACTAGACCGGTAGAGAGTGGGATTTCTAGGTTGGAAAAAGTGCAGTGCAAGTTTCTGTTGCATCAAAGCTTGCCTAAAAGGTACTAGCCTATGCATGATTGCGATAAAACGTAGCTAGGTGAGAAAGGGTATTGGGGAATAGAAGTTACAAGGAATCGTGTCTTTTCGCTTTCGTCGGCGTTTATTTACAATTTACCGAGTTCGTGTGCATGCGTTCCGTTAAATTGATAAGAGGAAAGCAATCGTGTAAAATTACACTGCTTCGTAGCACTCCACAGCTTACACCAGGACCAGTGTGGATTATCTCTACTACCTTACCGTCCTCGGCTGGGGCTTGTTTTGTAGTTGGCTTCAGGTGTTGTAATCTAGCCAGGATTAGGATGTCGTAGATCGTGGACTGACGGTCGCGGATGCGCACATCCGCAGCCAGTAATGGTTAACACTAGTGGAACAAAATCTATCCAAATTCTAACAGCCGGGGGGCCGTGGCTATCCATCGGCGAAGTGACCTGGCCCCAGTTGGAGCTTATCTCACTTCGGTTCGCCCATTGTTTGCCCGACCACTATTATCAGTACGATAAATACTGCCAGCAGCACCAATATACAGCAGATGGCCACCGCAACCATTGCACTGTTACTCATTCAACTATCTGGTTTTGGAAATTTTGCCCGCACTTGAGAAACACGCTTGTGCTGCACTACCGCGCCCTTCCCGGAAAGGCACCCGTCGTCGCAATCTTCGTTTCAGTCGTCGTCGTCGTTGTCGCCACCGGGCAACACCCACAGATCCAAATCAGCCAAAATCAACGGATTCTGATTTCGTCAGCACCAAGCTCATTAGCTATCATTTGGAGCCACATCAATTTTGCACTGGGTTGAAATTATCGACATCGCGCACACACACGCACATACAAGAGCGCGAAATTGGGAGCAGCGAATTGCGAGAATCGATGAAAATCAATTTTTAAGCACCAATTCCACTAATGAACACTTCTGCAGCGATTCCCCGGTCGTCTCGCGTGAAACTCTCCCTGCTCATACTCAATTAAGTTTCATTTTCACTCCCGGTACGGATTTAAATCTTCACCAGCTCAGCCCCAGCCTTCGTCTTTTTCGGATTTTCCGTCGTCCGTACACTGCACAGATCTGTAAAATAATCGGGATCATACTTTGCATGTTAGTGTGTTATAGATTATAGATTTTCTCAGGCAAGGGCCTCTCATCCAGCAAGCGCAACGGATCAGTACAGTGAGAAGAAGTGGGAAGGGGGAAAACACTCGTACGACCTTGTTTATTCGTTCCGGATTTATTTTTATCCGCCCGCAGCTGGCTAGCGGCCTTTTTTTTCGGAGTTTAATTTCTGCGGATTGTTAATGTACATACTCATTAAATGCTATTCAAGGTGCGAGCGAATGGATGAATGGGGGCCAAGTGGCGTCCGGAAATTGGCATTCCCGGTTCAACTGACATCGGCGTCGACTGACAGCAGACAGCTCGACCATTGTTCTGCGGGCTTTGTCTGGCGCTGATTGAATGTTCCGATTGCGAGGCATTTCAGTTGAGTTCATGCGAAGAGGCTCACTTGAAATTGGACCTTTCCGGGGAAACAAAATTCCCGCACCATATTTCGGGTTGAGGGTGGTAGAAGAACATCAGTTTTATAACTTATTTAAGTATTACAGCATTTAAAGCAGAAAAGTTATAACTTTTTGGACGATTTAGAGACAAATTATCTTTCCATGATAACTTAACGTTTAGTTAAATTTCGAATTTATTTTTACGGTTCAATTCATGACATAATTTTGCACGGTTCAACGTATACACAGAAACAGGAATATAAAATCAATAATCAAAATCAATGAGATCAAATACAAAAATCCTAAATCATAAATCATAAATCATAAATCATAAATCATAAATTATAAATCATGAATCATAAATCATAAATCATAAATCATAAATCATAAATCATAAATCATAAATCATAAATCATAAATCATAAATCATAAATAATAAATCATAAATCATAAATCATAAATCATAAATCATAAATCATAAATCATAAATCATAAATCATAAATCATAAATCATAAATCATAAATCATAAATCATAAATCATAAATCATAAATCATAAATCATAAATCATAAATCATAAATCATAAATCATAAATCATAAATCATAAATCATAAATCATAAATCATAAATCATAAATCATAAATCATAAATCATAAATCATAAATCATAAATCATAAATCATAAATCATAAATCATAAATCATGAATCATAAATCATAAATCATAAATCATAAATCATAAATCATAAATCATAAATCATAAATCATAAATCATAAATCATAAATCATAAATCATAAATCATAAATCCTAAATCATAAATCATAAATCATAAATCATAAATCATAAATCATAAATCATAAATCATAAATCATAAATCATAAATCATAAATCATAAATCATAAATCATAAATCATAAATCATAAATCATAAATCATAAATCATAAATCATAAATCATAAATCATAAATCATAAATCATAAATCATAAATCATAAATCATAAATCATAAATTATAAATCATAAATCATAAATCATAAATCATAAATCATAAATCATAAATCATAAATCATAAATCATAAATTTTAAATCATAAATCATAAATCATAAATCATAAATCATAAATCATAAATCATAAATCATAAATCATAAATCATAAATCATAAATCATAAATCATAAATCATAAATCATAAATCATAAATCATAAATCATAAATCATAAATCATAAATCATAAATCATAAATCATATATCATAAATCATATATCATAAATCATAAATCATAAATCATAAATCATAAATCATAAATCATAACTCATAAATCATAAATCATAAATCATAAATCATAAATCATTAATCATAAATCATAAATCATAAATCATAAATCATGAATCATGAATCATAAATCATAAATCATAAATCATAAATCATAAATCATAAATCATAAATCATAAATCATAAATCATAAATCATAAATCATAAATCATAAATCATAAATCATAAATCATAAATCATAAATCATAAATCATAAATCATAAATCATAAATCATAAATCATAAATCATAAATCATAAATCATAAATCATAAATCATAAATCATAAATCATAAATCATAAATCATAAATCATAAATCATAAATCATAAATCATTAATCATAAATCATAAATCATAAATCATAAATCATGAATCATAATTCATAAATCATAAATCATAAATCATAAATCATAAATCATAAATCATAAATCATAAATCATAAATCATAAATCATAAATCATAAATCATAAATCATAAATCATAAATCATAAATCATAAATCATAAATCATAAATCATAAATCATAAATCATAAATCATAAATCATAAATCATAAATCATAAATCATAAATCATAAATCATAAATCATAAATCATAAATCATAAATCATAAATCATAAATCATAAATCATAAATCATAAATCATAAATCATAAATCATAAATCATAAATCATAAATCATAAATCATAAATCATAAATCATAAATCATAAATCATAAATCATAAATAATGAATCATAAATCATAAATCATAAATCATAAATCATAAATCATAAATCATAAATCATAAATCATAAATCATAAATCATAAATCATAAATCATAAATCATAAATTATAAATCCTAAATCATAAATCATAAATCATAAATCATAAATCATAAATCATAAATCATAAATCATAAATCATAAATCATAAATCATAAATCATAAATCATAAATCATAAATCATAAATCATAAATCATAAATCATAAATCATAAATCAGAAATTAGAAATCAGAAATAATCAGAGCTTTGTAAACAAAAAAACAGACAAGCAGAAAAACATAAAAACTGAAAAATCAGGAGAACAAAAAAACAGAAAAACAAAAGAACATAAAAATTTAAAAAAAAAAACGAAAAACAAAAAAAATACATTAACAAAATAGCAAAAAATAGAGGAACAAAAATACATAAGAGTCCAAAGACAGAAAAAAATAAAAAAAAGAGAAACAGAAAAATGAAAAATATACAAACAACAAAAAAACCAGAAAAGCACAAAAACAGAAACACAGAAAAAAAAAGGAAATTAAAAACAAAAAAAAAACAGGAAAATATAAGAGCAGAAAAATAAAAAAACACAAAGCCAGCAAAATAGAAAAACAGAAAAAATAAAACAAACGAAAAACAGACAAATATAAAAAAGAATTAAAACATAAAACAGAAAGTAGAAAAATAGTAAAACAGAAATCAGAAAAAAACTGTAAATCAGGTGAACAAATAAACAAAAGAGCACAAAAACAAAAAAAGAACAATAAAACAGAAAAGCATAAAAACAGAAAATATGTAACAGAAGGGCACAAAAACAGAAAAAAAGATATACAGAAAAAAGTATAAACAGAGAAACAGAAAAGCAAAAAAAAAAAAAACAGAAAAATAGAAAAACATAGAAGAACAAAAACAAAAAGACAGAAAACAGATATACAGTAAAGCCTAAAAACAGAAAAAAATTAGGAAAACAGAAAGAAAATAAAAAAAGAAAAACAGATATATAAAAAACTAAAGAAAAAAAAACACAAAAACATGCAAAGTAGAAAACAGAGAGCAGAAAATGAGATGGAAAGAAAAACAAAAAAAAATAAAAATATAAGAGCACAAAAAAAAGGTATGGGAACAGAAAAACAGAAAAGCACAAAAACAGATTAACAAAATAAAATAACAAAAAAGCACAAAAACAGAAAAATAAAATAACAGAAAGGCACGAAAAGAGATATTTAGAAAAATAATGGAAATGGAAAAACAGAAAAAAAAAATTTTTTCCGGATAATCGAATCACAGAAAAAATATTAAAATTTGCTATCACTGAACATAAAATAAATATTTCCTTTTTTTAAATTTTACTTGTATCACGCAATGGTGTAATCAGAAATTATTTCTGAGGCGGAAAGGGGTAAAATCTTGAGAAGCGAAAAAAATGAATAATGATTATTTTCATTCAATTCAAACATGTCTCAAACATGCCGGAAGTGACATAAATAGTAACAAATATGCCAGAAGCAATGGTAAAGGTGAAATTCCGGAATGAAAATTCAACAACGAACATCAAAAATATAAAATTTCGGATAATCGAGTCTAAAATTCCGGTTAATCGATTTCCGGATAATCGAGTACGACCTGTATTAGAAAAAAAAAACAAACAAAAGAACACAAAACTATAAAACAGGAAAACAGGAAAACAGAATAACAAAAAACAGAAAAATAAAAGAGCAGAGCAAGAGCAAACAAAAAAAAACAGAAAAATAGAAAAACAAAGAAAAAAGAGAAATAGAAGAAAGCACAAAAACAGAAAGAAATAAGCAAACAAAACTAGAAAAACAGAAAATTAGAAAAACAAGAAATAAACAGAAAAGCACAAACACAGAAAAATAGTAAAACAGAAGATCAGATAAACAGAAAAAAAAACAAAAGATCACAGAAAAAAAAACAAAAAAAACACAGAAATAAAAAAACAAAAAATAGAAGACCAGAGAAACAGAAAATCACAAAACCAGCAAAAGCACAAAACAGACAAATTGAAAAACAAAAAAAAGTATAGGATAAAAATAGAAAATAAAAAAAACAGAAAATCAGGTCAACAGAAAAATAGGAAAACCAGATATCCAAAAAAGCATAAACCCAAAAAAAAAAACAAACACAAAATAACAGAGCACAAAAACGAAACAAAAAATGGAAGAACAGAAAATAAAAAAGCACAAAACCAAAAAAACAACAGAATAGCACAAAACCAGAAAAACGGAAAAACAGAAAAATAGAAAAACAAAAAACAGAAAATCAGATAAACAGATAAACAGATAAACAAAAAAATATAAGAAAAACAGAAGAACCGAAATACAAAAATAAACAAAAAAATAGAAAACCAGAAAAAAACCAAACAGCACAAAAACAAAAAACAGAAAAACACAAAAACAGAAATAGAAATTAAAAAAAAGAGAAAAACACAAAAACGGACATACAGAAAAATAGTCAAACAGAAAATCAGATAAATAGTAAAACAGAAAAAAACAGCAAAACAAAATAGCACAACAAACATAGAAACAAAAGTGTACACAAACAAATAAATCAGATAGAAAGAAAAACAGAAAAAAAAACAGGAAAACAAAAACCCAAAAACCGAAAAAAATGAAAATACAGTAAAAACAAAAAGAAACAAGAACAGAAAAATAGAAAATTAAAAAAAAAGACAAGCCCAAAAACAAATGCATAGAAAAATAGTAAAACAGAATAAAACTAGAACAGAAAAACACAATAAAATAAATACTGAAAACAGATAACATAAAATAGAAAACAGATAATAGAACATAGAAAATAGAAAATAGAAAATAGAAAATAGAAAATAGAAAATAGAAAATAGGAAAATAGAACATAGGAAATATAAAATAAAAAATAGAAAATAGAAAATAGAAAATAGAAAATAGAATATAGGAAATAGAAAATAGAAAATAGAAAATAGAAAATAGAAAATAGAAAATAGAAAATAGAAAATAGAAAATAGAAAATAGAAAATAGAAAATAGAAAATAGAAAATAGAAAATAGAAAATAGAAAATAGAAAATAGAAAATAGAAAATAGAAAATAGAAAATAGAAAATAGAAAATAGAAAATAGAAAATAGAAAATAGAAAATAGAAAATAGAAAATAGAAAATAGAAAATAGAAAATAGAAAATAAAAAATAGAAAATAGAAAATAGAAAATAGAAAATAGAAAATAGAAAATAAAAAATAGAAAATAGAAAATAGAAAATAGAAAATAGAAAATAGAAAATAGAAAATAGAAAATAGAAAATAGAAAACAGAAAATAGAAAATAGAAAATAGAAAATAGAAAATAGAAAATAGAAAATAGAAAATAGAAAATAGAAAATAGAAAATAGAAAATAGAAAATAGAAAATAGAAAATAGAAAATAGAAAATAGAAAATAGAAAATAGAAAATAGAAAATAGAAAATAGAAAATAGAAAATAGAAAATAGAAAATAGAAAATAGAAAATAGAAAATAGAAAATAGAAAATAGAAAATAGAAAATAGAAAATAGAAAATAGAAAATAGAAAATAGAAAATAGAAAATAGAAAATAGAAAATAGAAAATAGAAAATAGAAAATAGAAAATAGAAAATAGAAAATAGAAAATAGAAAATAGAAAATAGAAAATAACAAAATAACAACAAAACGATAACTAGAAAACAGTAACCTCAAAGACAAAAAACAGACATCTTGAATCCATCCTCAGAATAAACAATTTGAAAATTAAATTTCCGAAATCTTTTAACGTAATTTGGAAACTAAGCATTTGCTATATACTACATGTTTCACCGAATCCATCTGTTTTTAGAAAACATAGACGAAAATCGAAAATCAAAGCAAATGTTAATCAAAAATGGGAATCCTTAGAAAATATGAATCGGAAATCGAAATGTAGTAAAATCAAAAAAGAAACTTAAAATTTGAAAATATCGAATATCGGTATCGAACACATTGTCTTAATTTTCAGCAGTTAATGTCCAGCGGTGGTGTAACAGAAACACATCTGACTGAAGATTAGTTGTTTTGGGTTCTTATCCTACCTGCTGGATTATATTTTGCGAATATTGATAAAAAACTAGTACCAAGTTAGAACATATTTCCCTCGTCAACCCCACGTTTACTCCTTGAAATGAAATTAAAAATAGCTTCACTTGCATTATAGTCATTGAACATAAGAAAGAACCCATTGTCTTTAAAAGTTTAAAAACGTAGACAGCAGAAAGTAGATTGTGTCCCTTGAGTTTCTGAAGGTTACACAAGAAAAAACGTGCGTCTGCATTTTTTCTTAATCGGTGGAGGCGCACTGTTTTTTGTTTTTGACAGCAATTTACATTTTCGATGTGAGTGAATAGGTTCTTCTATGGCAGAACCCCTCCAGTTGCGTGCTCTTACTATATTGCACATAACATAAGACCAGAAAGTAGAAAACCCTGTCACGTACTAATTCTTTTTTGAAGTAGAGCTACGTATAGCTACGAAAACCACTGACGAAGACGTTCGATACCCTAATTAATTTTCAACGGATTTTCTTAGTTTTTGCGGCCATGTGATAAAAATGCGGATCCAACCAACAAAGCGATTCTTGGCTGACCAAAACTGGTCAGCTCAATTCAGTAGCTCGACCGAAACCTGTTGCGACAGGTTATGGACCCAATGGATAGATTGTTCTTGAGGATATTTGCTGTCGATGTCAGTTTGCGACATAGTACAAACACCTCAATCCTGTTTTTGCTCCAAAGTGACGAAGCTAGTCTCTTTGTACATATTCGCGAAATCTCCTAGATCTCGAGAAAAAGAAAACAGTCAGAAACGATGTGTATTTGCATACTTTACAAGTACACAAATCAAGCCAACCGAGTATCCCAGACACAAAGGCACACACACACCCGGTTGGGCACCTTCAAGCGGAAACGCCATCTACCATCTGTGATGGAAAATAAATAGGCTTCCGTCCGTTTGTGATTTGCCGCAGGCAAGCACAGGAACTTCACGTTCCGCTAAATGAGTGGCGGTGAAAGTGGTTTCGGCGGTAGTGTAAGTTACGGCACGGACAATGACGGCAAGTTCGCTCGACGCTTTCGAGGATGTGTGCACTCAGCTTCGGCTCTTGTTTGGCGTACGGCGCCATCAGCAGACTGCAATCCCACCGAACCGGCAGCGGTTAGGAACAACCAGAAGTAAAATGGCACACGAGTGCTGGCAGTTGCTTTTTTACTTCCTTCACTCGGGGATAATGATGCTCCGCGTTTACCCGGCATCTCTGCCGATAACTTGTTCAGTCCTCGGAACCGAGCTGGCACTTGACGGTGTGGTTGTTAGTACTTGTTTTTTTTCTCGCTCTCATGCTCGCAGCCAAGATGCTTTTTTCAAGGTAACCCTGAAAGTAGGCTTCTTGGGAAATCGTTATTTAGGTTAGGTGCAATTTACCGGGAAGACGTTCAGCCGTCGTCACTGAAAGTGAAGGTTGAGCCGCAGACTGGCTCCCGCTGGGATCATGTTAACTGCGAGTAAGACTGTGTGGTTGATAAAAGAATCTATCTTGTAACCTTCGAGAACTTACCACCCGCCCCCTACCACCCTCGCTGTTGTACGTGTGAATCAGTATAATAGGCACCACAAAGGGCAACTCGAGTGGAATTATTTTTAGCCCTGCAGCAGCAGCGGCAGAAACACCCGAGCGCGCGGGCGATTTGTAGTAGGATTCTGCTACTGCAGCTGCTGCTTCTGCTATTGTTGCGATGCGCTCTTGTGTGCGAAATGGGAATCACAGCATCAGCATTTGCTGGATGATTGTTATCGGACCCTCTGAAGGTCAGTGGGGAACACGAACCGTAACGAGGGTGGATGTTTGTGTATAATAAGGGACAGATTGCGGACGAAAATGTACGGTCGCAAAACTGGAGCTGTTTGTTGTTTTGAATAAAACAACAGTTGGAATTAGAAACTCGGTGTATTGTTCTTTAAGAAGATTAGTTTAAGATTCATATTCAACCACTAACCACACACTTGAGGAAACATTCAACGTCGGTCTCTGTGGCTATGCAGCTTATAGGTGCTCTGTAGCCCAATTTATTCGGTGAATAAATCATACTTCTGAGGCGATACGACAGTGAGGCAAAGAAATAAAATAGATTGCATTAGAACATTCTCCTGCTTCTATACCGTATATTAAATATAATAATGAACAACAGGATTTACTTGCATCTTTTCTATCTCCTGAATTCATTATCTGCACAAAATCGAAAATGCATTAGTGCGAATTAAATATCCACTACCATAACCATTTCGAAAAAAAAACAAAATTATATTCGTGTAATCAGGGACACAGCATCCCCTCATTTTCTACTTTCCTGCTACTTATTGTAGGTAGCGGAACAAGGCAATACACCCGAAAGTAGTTTTCTCCATCACTAATAAAAAAATAATAATTTCCTAATTGAATTCGAACGAAGAAGCTGTCGTCGAGTCTCCCTCGAGCATCACTTCCAGGAACGACAGCAGCAGCAGCAGCAGCAGCAGTGCGTTCTACTTTCCGGACTTATGCTCTGTGCAATAATGTAAGAGCACGCAACAGAAGGGGTTTCACCATGGTCGAACCCATTCACTCACATCGAGACTCTGTGCTTGTACCACGTGTGAAAGTTCTGCAGAAATAAAACACACCGCCCCTCCATCGATTAGGAAAAATGCGGCCGCTTGGTTATTTTACTCTGCTAAAACAAAGTACAACTTTTGACGTAGAATTATGTCTTTAACAGAGGTCTATAGAAGTGTTAAATGGAAACCTATAATCGTAACAGAGAAGAAATCCATGTTCAATATCTAATGTTTGGATGATTTTCAATGGATTTCCTTCGTGCTTGCAGCAACGAAATAACAGAACAATTCTATGCAGCAGAATTGACATATAACTACATAAAGCTGGTTGTTACAACACTCGCATTGTTGCATTCGAGAGTGATCGAAAGTGATAAGTTCGAAGTAAACTTCTCGTTTAGAATAACATGGTCAACACAGGTGCACTTTATATGCTCAAACCGGAAAAAAATGAAAGATTATAGCTATTCAACCATTTCTGTGAATTTTGGTGTTCCTAGCCACTAACTTTTTTCGGAGACATAACGTTGAAGCGACGAACCCGGTGAGCAATTGCTATGCGAACTCTTACATAAGTTGACGAAAATTCAGGGGAATGGTTGAATAGCAATAATCTTTCATTTTTTCCGGTTTGAGCTTTTGGAATGTACTTTTTTTTCATTCAGATGACCATTATAATTTTTTGAATGACGGACGCTAAGATAACGATAGACTATCTTTTATCAATGGTGGTTAATGGTTGCCCTAAAAAAATTAAAAATAGCAATTGAGGTCGTTCAACGGCCTATGAATATCATCCCAAATCCGGCAATACTCATATAAGGTAGCATATGGTCATCTCGAAAGTTGTCACTTTGGATTTCAAAATGGCATGGAGTCGAGCATATTGAGCAGTATTTGGCGATTTTTGGCAATTTTCAGGAACCGGAAACCAACATTCTGAGTTTCCAAATGGCCGTGAATTGACTCCAGCTGCCATTTTGAATATTTTCAGTGTCAGTGATTAGTGTTGGATAGAAGTTATAGTTATTGACCACTATCAAATGCAACAATGCCAGTAATGTCTCTTAATTTTGTCGTTACGGATAGAGAGGAAGCAGTGAATTCTCAGTAACACAACAGTATGTTACACTGTAGCGTGTTGCATATTGTAGCTATGCGGCTGGAGGACAACAAAACTCGGTTCGTGTTGACAGACATGACAGACAGATGGTGTTCAGAATTCTGGTATAAAGTCAATGTGATGAATATTTGGAAAACTTTGCGAAACGAAAAGTTGAAATGATACCAAATATAAGAAAGTATTATATCTTCAATCATTTCATTGTTTTGTCCTGAAAAGAACAATTTGTTGTTCAATTTGAAATCGTTGTTTTCACACTGAAAACTAGACGGCCGGTAGGTTTTGATTGCCTGAAAACTAAACAGGTTCTGCAAATTATAATTGCCAGGATCCAGAAAGCTCGTGGACGGAATACCACTGCCGCCACTGCACAGTGGTCCAGATCGTCGATTTAGCGGTATTTAATTTTTTGTGCAAAACAGCTGTTGTTAGGTTAATAGTATATCTTAAAAATATTTTGTGTTTAAAAAGGCGCTTCTTTATAGAAAATAAAAATTAGGGTGGCTCCATTTTTATCAAAAATAGCAAAACTAACTTTTTTGCTGATAGAGATACGGTACTTTTTAGTTCAGAGGAATTGTAGATCCATTAATTCTAAACAACTTTGCCGGAGAAAGCTAGTTTCTATCTTGCATAGTTTTCACGATATGATGAATTTAATATAGCAAGTTAGGGTGCCGCTGAAAAATCTAGTTTTTTCGATGTAACTTTTTTATTTTTGATTCTGTTAAAATTTGGTCTTCTAACAGTTTTTAGGTCTTTTTGAGATGCATATTTTCTCTGAATACTGAGTACAAAAAAATTTAAAATATATAGTAGCATGCATGTGACATATATCGAGAAATCCAACCCAAACCGCAAAGTTCAAATTGGATTTATTTGAGATAGAAAAATATCCACCCTCCAAATTTTAGATATTATATACAGAAAAGTACGACCTTTCAAACGCAATCAATAGTTTCAGTTTGTGTTTGCTATTTATGTAGATACAAACATTTGAAAAGGGCGTATTTTGAAAGCGAAAAACCTAATAACTTTAGCGCTTTCCAGTATTCAGAGAAAATATGCATCTCAAAAAGACCTAAAAACTGTTAGAAGACCAAGTTCTAACAGAATAAAAAATAAAAAAGTTACATCGAAAAAACTAGATTTTTAAGCGACACCCTAACTTGCTATATTAAATTCATCATACCGTGAAAACTATACAAGATAGAGACTAGCTTTCTTCAGCAAAGTTGCTTAGAATTAATGGATCTACAACTCCTCTGAACTAAAAAGAACCGTATCTCCATCAGCAAAAAAATTAGTTTTGCTATTTTTGATAAAAATGGAGCCACCCTAATTTTTATTTTCTATAAAGAAGCGCCTTTTTAAACACAAAATATCTTTAAGATATACTATTAACCTAACAACAGCTGTTTTTGCACAAAAAATTAAATACCGCTAAATCGACGATCTGGACCACTGTGCACTGGTGCCACTGCTGGCTACAGCTGCTGCTACTTGTTGCTGCTGAATTATGTCTGACGCTTGCACCATCCAAAAGTAAAATGATTCGTTCAAGCAAATTCAGGCCTTTATATAGCCCATGCTAATGTTGTGAGAGCCCACGCTTCTCTTGTAACTAGCTCCTCCTTTTTGTTAGGTTTTGTCTTCTCCAAGTTCCATATGACGAAAGACGCAATAAATCTCATTTCTTGTTGACAGGAACCGAAAAGAACCGATCATACACTTAACAATATAACCCGTATCGTGTATCGCCATGGAACGACAAGCGTCTTTTTCTGAATGCAGCGCAAAGCTTGGCGTGTTGCATATTGTAGCTACGCGGCTGAATGACAACAAAATTCGATATCTTTTTCAATATAAAAGATATGAATTTGACATTTTCTGCAAAGTTGCTAGAAAAGTCATCTGCTACAATTTTCTCGAAGACCCTGGTCACCTATCTCACTATCCCAGCAAAAAAAATCTTCATATATCTTAAAGGTTTTGGAAAAAAATATTTAAATAATTATTTAAATTAAAAAAAAGCGCAATAAAATGTCTAGAAAATTTTCCAAATGAAGTATATCACTTAAATCAAATGTGAGGACGATATTAATTTAGAGCACGAAATCGGAAAAATAACACACTGTGCGATGGCGCTTCCAAGCGCTCCAAAATCATTTTATTGTGATGTAGTTAAACACACAGTGCTCCCACAAACCGTTATTATGAAAAAAATGCGCCAAAGGATCTGAGAACACCATTCGATTCGTTATGACGTCCTAAATCTCTGGTCGAAATACCCTTTTGAAGGTCGTAGAATACAAAAAAGTGATGAAAAACGACGAATACTTATTGTAAAACACGTTTTTCAACCACCATTTTATGAAAGAACTTCAAAATCAGCTTCTACACATTCCGAGTATTATATTTCAAGACAATTGCAATTGGTGGAAAGATATATATGAAAATCCCTCAGTGCACAGTGGTCTAAACTCGAAAAATCGTAATCGTTTATGATTTGATTGTGAAAAATTGATTTTATGTACTCAATGTCTTCAGCAAAATTGTTTCATAGAACAAGGTCTTACTTTTGGCGTTTTCGGTTTTTTTATCAACAGCAATTGAAAACCGCAAACAAAGGTGTCGTTTTCTCTTTCTCATTTTGTCGTATACGAGGCTCCTCCTTCTTTAAGAACTATGGCACCAATGGCACTACTTAGCGCTCCACAATCATTTGATTGCGAAGTAGTTGAAAATGCCTGCCACTCGCCAGTGTGTTGCGGATAGTGGTAAAACTAAATATTATTCACATCACTATAAAACGCTATTATTTCTTCGTGTGTAATGAAATCTAGTTTCAATTTTTCTATTGCATGATTCAAGGTTTATCATTTACGTATCTTTAAAATTTTTGATACTTAATAGATCCAAATAGATTCAATAAGAATAAGAAGTTTCTTGAAAACGTAAATGGTAATTTCCAACGCTAATTTTCAATCCCGTTTTAATCGAAACTTTGAATTATTAGTTGTGCCTGTTTTGATAGTAAAGTTTTGAGTACTGTAGTACTGAGATATAGGAAACTCTTTTTTACTACTTCAATTAAAAATTTGTGGTTGCTCTTGAAAGGATGGCTGGTTTCAGTTTTCACATAGCTGGGGACATGTCTTTATGACGATGTCTGGTTTCCCTTGCTGAGTGTCTAAACTTGATACGACATGATACTCATCCTCATCCTCATCCATGTCCACATCCCTTTTAACATAAACATCCACATGCACATTTACACCATCCTCATCCTCATCCTCATCTTCATCCTCATCCTCATCCTCATCCTCATTCTCACCCTCATCCTCATCCTCACCCTCATCCTCATCCTCTTCTTCATCCTCATCCTCATCTTCATCCTCATCCTCATCCTCATCCTCATCCTCATCCTCATCCACATCTTCATCCTCATCCTCATCATCATCCTCATCCTCATCCTCATCCTCATCCTCATCCTCATCCTCATCCTCATCCTCATCCACATCCACATCCACATCCATTTAACAGAAACATCTACATGAACATTTACATCCACAATCATAATCACATTCACATCCATATCCACATCCACATCCACATTCACATTCACATTCACATTCACATTCACATTCACATTCACATTCACATTCACATTCACATTCACATTCACATTCACATTCACATTCACATTCACATTCACATTCACATTCACATTCACATTCACATTCACATTCACATTCACATTCACATTCACATTCACATTCACATTCACATTCACATTCACATTCACATTCACATTCACATTCACATTCACATTCACATTCACATTCACATTCACATTCACTTTCACATTCACATTCACATTCACATTCACATTCACATTCACATTCACATTCACATTCACATTCACATTCACATTCACATTCACATTCACATTCACATTCATATTCACATTCACATTCACATTCACTTTCACATACACAACCACATCCAGATCCAATTCCACACTATATCCAAATCCACGTCCTCATCCACGTCCACGTTCACGTCCACGTCCACGTCCACGTCCACGTCCACGTCCACGTCCACGTCCACGTCCACGTCCACGTCCACGTCCACGTCCACGTCCACGTCCACGTCCACGTCCACGTCCACGTCCACGTCCACGTCCACGTCCACGTCCACGTCCACGTCCACGTCCACGTCCACGTCCACGTCCACGTCCACGTCCACGTCCACGTCCACGTCCACGTCCACGTCCACGTCCACGTCCACGTCCACGTCCACGTCCACGTCCACGTCCACGTCCACGTCAACGTCAACGTCCATGTCCACGTCCACACCCATATCCACATACACATCAACATTCATATCCATATCCACTTACACTCCCATGCCCACATTCTATGGCTGGGAGATATTTAAAATCACCGCCTGCTGCGCTGCAATTTGCCGCAGCACTACTCGCTGCTGGTCGATCCAGTTTTCATCCACAATCAATCTTTTGCAACAATGATAGGATAGACAATGAAACAAAATTTTCTGCATACTAGCTTGTATACGCGACTACTGAGAGTTATACTTCTGCTGGTCGTGTCGAGCGAGCAAAACAGCAAATCGTAGAATAGGAAATGCCAAGAAAATAAAACCATTTTCAAAGCTGCACCGACCGTGGTCTAAAAATAAAACACTAAGAAGAAAAGTGAGAACTCAATTATACGCATATTGCGTGTTTTTTATCTCCGTCAGAAATGTTTTGACGGTAGGCAGGAAAAAATATCAACTTTTTCAATTGTATGATTTTGAGGCGCTTAAAAGTGCCATAGATGTTTCACAATAGTGTCAACGACAAGTTTGTTTAATTCATCGTCATTTTCGATTGCCATTTACCGATGACACGGAATGATTCTAGTTCACACACACTACAAGCAAGCAAACAACGCATATTACAGGTAAACAAACGGTCATACATAAGCAAAACTGCTGAAAGTGAATACGGAAGATCCGGACAGAATCAGTAGCATTTCCGGACATGTTCAGCAACACTGTGAAGTACGGTCCAGTTTAGTTTGATTTGGACTGACACTGAGAGTTTCACAAAATATTTTTTTGCCTTGTTCTGAGCTCTGATTGTACAAAACATGAGCAATTCCACGCAAAAAAACGGGCAATCAATCTAACCGACCTTTCTTTGATTTAGCTGAAACTTTGCATAGACGTTTTTATACGACTCATTTTTGAGAAGCTACTTTTTTATTTTGGTAAGGTAGTGATAATTACAAAAATTTGTAGAGCCAAAACGGTTTGTTTGATCGGTGTGACATCTTCGTCAAAGTTGATGAAAATAATTTTGTCTTTCCGATAAAAATATACAATCTGAAAAAATTTATTTATTTTTGAAAAAAAAATGAAGGAAAACTTAAAAACAATTATCAACATAAGCTCATTTTTAAAAAATCTGATTTTTTTATAAAAACTACACGAGATTCGCTGAACAATGAAACCGGTCCGATCGTGGAGGAATCAGCAAAAAAAGTACTTTTTTTAAATTTTTCTTTTAAATTCTGAAGGAAGGGAGGAGGCTATCTGACAAAGCATTGTAGTCCATGCAAAAAATTTTTAAGACCTAAAAGAGGATAGGCTGTCAAAAATAATTAGTCCTTCTTGCACTGCGTAACTAATGGACGTTCCATGATTGATTAACGAAATGAGTGAAAATTCAGTTTAAATTTAAACAAATGAATGAAAATCTAGAGAAAAAAAATATGACAAAATTTAAAAAAAATAGTTAAAAATAAATAAATTAAAAATAATATTTAGAGAGTATCGAACGTCTTCGTCAGTGGTTTTCTTCGGCAGTTTTTATGCAGCAATCCTACCAGATACCCAGATTTATATAGGGTATCGACGAAGACGTTCGATAAAAAAAAATTAAAAGCAATTAGAATTGAATAAAAAATAGATGAAATAAAATAAAAAGGTTAATATAAAAACAAACATAAGTATATCCTATATCCAAAAATAACTACAAAATAATATTGTTTTGATTAGAAAGGTGTTTTCTGACTTCTAATGCGTTAGTCAAAAAAAATCTAGTTTTTTTCTCTGATTCGATTCTATATTGAATTCGATTACTAAAGTTACGATCCCGCATTATTCGGTACGTTTTTTAATTACAAAGCTACATGTTCGTGAGCTACAGACCCAAACTGCATTGAATTATTCTTTGATTCGAAATGATCAACCGCAAAGGTCGTTAACGCACATTCTGTCAACTCGGTAGTCTCGGTTCCATTGCATCGATAGGTGGCGCGAACAGAATGCTACCGTGGTTGTCGACATAATTGAATATTATTTATTTGCGTTCTATAGTGGAAAAAAATTGGAGACTGGATATAATCGAGTCCGACCTTTACTACAATAGTTAGCGTCACATAATCACAATGTTCACAAGACTCCAATCGAATGCTGTAAGAATGAAGGGAATCCATTGGAAACTGACTGAGTTTCGAGCATTTGAAAGTAGACAGTTTCAGGACGCTCTCGATGTTGTCGTAAGACGTAATTCAACGTCAAAGTGGTCGATTTTTAAGTAGAATTACGTCTCATGGATAAGTTAAGGCGTAGACAAAGAACGAGTTAAGTGACTACGAGGAATGGAATATTAAGAGTGTTAGTTAAAATTAAGGGCGAGTTTGACATCAGATGAATTTTATCCTACAGTGAATAACACGCCCATTGGTTGAAACGTCCACGGCAAAAAACAGTCATTTTTATGATCACAGAATAATGTTATTCTGACAATCAATTTATAATAAAATAACGATAAATCTTATATAATCGAAAAATGTGGCACACGATAAACCATACAGCACTTGTGAACGAAATGTTCGATTTAAGGTATCATTTTCGGTGTTGGTTTGTTTTCGACCAAGGAATGTTTTCACTGCGAAAAAAAAATAAAAAATTCGCTGAGATTAATTTTCAACGTGAGCGCAGCTAAAATATGTTTGGCAAACCCGCCATTTTATACTCAAAGACCGACTATGAAAAACTGTTAGAATCAGCTCGTAACGTAACTAACAAAAAGTGTGTAATGGCCTTGTGGTTACCCAATTCAATTAACATGAAAAGAGAGAGAGAGAGTCAAATAAAACAGATCGTTGCCATAAATATCTATGAATCGATTCCCTGTTGCCGATAGCCGACAAACGAAATTGCGTGAGGTACTTGACCCTTCCACTGACTTCCAGACGGAATGAAGTACAAGCTTTTGCCCTTGCCAGCGCCGTCAATCGCCGGATATGGTAATTCTTTCAACCACAAACACCACGTACCTCTTGGGAGGGCA
This sequence comes from Wyeomyia smithii, assembly GCF_029784165.1. Classification (NCBI taxonomy): domain Eukaryota; kingdom Metazoa; phylum Arthropoda; class Insecta; order Diptera; family Culicidae; genus Wyeomyia; species Wyeomyia smithii. The sequence goes on from NC_073694.1 coordinate 179,715,818, forward strand.
GGAGTTGCGGTGTTGTTGGTTTTCTTCGACTCGGCAGTTCAATTTCGATCGTGAACCCAACCCGTATAGAATTAGCGTGCTTGATTGGAATATATTTTTTCTTCTTTCGGGGCGTTGCTGCGATATTTTAGCATACAAAGCATAGCCATCGAACTTCGTTTCGAGCTGTTACAGCCGGAGCGGAATTGAGAGCTGAAGCGGGGTTCGAAGACGCATTCGAAAGGAAAAAAAGGTCAACATAGTTGCTACTACCTGTTCGCATGATTCGACTAGTTTTATGCGACGTTTCACATTGTTTTGCTCTAATTTATGAGCCGCCGATGTTAGATAGGTACAAACTTCTTAATTATTCATACAGGTTTCTTACTGCCAAAGAGTGATTTGTGGAACATTGATGATGATATTTTTTTCTCAGTATATTTTTTACTCAGCTCAACCTATTGATTGTATAGTATGATCACAATTTACTGCTTTCAGTAGATAATTGATACAGACAAAAAATAGACAATAAAATTGAATTGGAAAATCACTCTGTTCTCAGCTTATACTTGTCTCAATGGTCACTCGAATCCAACACAACGTTTCCAATCCCGTGGCCGTCATCACGCAGAACGACGGCTCTGTCTGTTTGCCAACGTTTTATTTCGTCAATATTTATTTCGCAATTCGTTGGAGTTTTATTCAGAAAACACCACGTATTCCGGCCTCTATTCGGCACCAACTGGAAGAAAAATCTGTTTCAAGGTGGGTGGAAAAAACGGCTGGAATGTCACGTTCCTTCTCGCAGATATGTACAATACTATGATATCGATACACACCCACATACACACATTCGGTTCGAATATCATTGATTCGATCTGCCCCGCAAAATGTGCTACGGTAAACGAGTTCGAGTTTCCGTCGATGACTGGGGGGGAAAAAGTTTTCCCAACCACCGCCGATTCCTATTGTGGCCTCGAGAAAGCGCCGACGGTTGGCCCAATCATGCACAGCAATTTAATGATGCCTAATAAATCTTGAATATGGTTTCAGCTTTCGAGCCGACTTCAACTGTCCAAGAAGCTCTACTGATTGTAAAAGTTTCCCCCCTTCAGCTTCGAGTGTCTTCTGACTCTGCTGCTGAAGGGGAAAACTGCAGACTCAGCATATAAAGCGTAGCGTTATGATCAAAACAGTGATACGCTGTAATTGAAACCGGTTTGTATCTTGAAGAGATCAACTTCTTGCTTTCTTATCGATCACGTTTTCGTCTTCCGAGAGAAATAATTCAAGTGCTCATCTGTGCTGGACTTAAACGTTTAGCATCGAACAGAAACACGCGCGCTGTGCATTAATTATAAACCGGAAAAAGTCTGCCTGCAGTTCTCAGGAGAGCGACTACCTCGGACATCCGGTTCGATCCGGAAACTCTGCCGCCAATTCAATCCCTCGAGCCATAAATAAACGATAAAATCTGGCATTATTAAATATTGAATCCTCATCAAACATCCTGCGTCATCGCCGCAGATCCGGGATGCACATCGCTCTTGTGAATGGTGTGCTCACCCGACCAAGGGATGGAATAGAAAGCTTGCTGCTGCTACCATCAAAAAAAAAAAAAAAACGAAGCGAGGATCCCATATCAAATTACTTGAAAATCAATTTTCCCCCTCTCGGAGTAAAGCTAATATTTCCAAATTGCTTTTCTTCCGCAACACCCAGCGTGGTACAGCGCGCATACAGTGATGCGATTTAGGCAAACAGCCTTCTCATTCGTGATCGGACGCGTGTTTGAGCTTTTAGGGCGAAACGTGCATTATTTTTTATTCGATTTTTCGAACTTTTAGGCTATGTTGTTTATGGTTTGGAGAAGGAAAGAGAGCGATTGAATTGAAACTAACGGTTTTCTCGCATCTTTCCCTAATGTATAAACACGTAATATTATATGATATGGCGCCGTTCAGTTTCTAAAATATATTGGACACTCACAATGATGCTCATGGCCCAAGAATTAACACCAGGTTCAGCAAAATTTATGATTTGAATAAAACTTCGTACATATATCTGACTTAGGAAACTAACAAAAAGAGTGTTATTCTCAAAAAAGTCCAAGACTGATAAAAATCTTTAAAACTCAATTTTGAAATAGGGATTTAGAGATGGAGTGCATTAATCTAGAAAAAAAACAAACTTCCACAAAATGGTTTCATATGATGTAGGGCTTATTTTCATGTTACCAAAAATTAGGGTGACCTAAATTTTCGATGATATCAGACAATATCTGTTTTTTGGTTTTTATTTTCTATTTTATTTATTTTTTTAATTTTTTATTATAGTTAGCTATTTTCTATTTTCTATTTTCCATTTCCCATTTTCCATTTTCTATTTTCTATCTTCTGTTTCCTATTTTCTATTTTTTATTTTTTATTTTTTATTTTTTTTTCTATTTTCTATTTTCTGTTTTCTATTTTCTATTTTCTATTTTCTATTTTCTATTTTCTAATTCCTATATCCTATTTCCTATTTTCTATTTCCTATATCCTATTTCCCATTTCCTATTTTCTATGTTCTATTTTTTTCTATTTTCTATTTTCTATTTTCTATTTTCTATTTTCCATTTTCCATTTTCCATTTTCCATTTTCCATTTTCCATTTTCCATTTTCCATTTTCCATTTTCCATTTTCCATTTTCAATTTTCCATTTTCCATTTTCCATTTTCCATTTTCCATTTTCCATTTTCCATTTTCCATTTTCCATTTTCCATTTTCCATTTTCCATTTTCCATTTTCCATTTTCCATTTTCCATTTTCCATTTTCCATTTTCCATTTTCCATTTTCCATTTTCCATTTTCCATTTTCCATTTTCCATTTTCCATTTTCCATTTTCCAGTTTTCCATTTTCCATTTTCCATTTTCCATTTTCCATTTTCCATTTTCCATTTTCCATTTTCCATTTTCCATTTTCCATTTTCCATTTTCCATTTTCCATTTTCCATTTTCCATTTTCCATTTTCCATTTTCCATTTTCCATTTTCCATTTTCCATTTTCCATTTTCCATTTTCCATTTTCCATTTTCCATTTTCCATTTTCCATTTTCCATTTTCCATTTTCCATTTTCCATTTTCCATTTTCCATTTTCCATTTTCCATTTTCCATTTTCCATTTTCCATTTTCCATTTTCCATTTTCCATTTTCCATTTTCCATTTTCCATTTTCCATTTTCCATTTTCTATTATCTATTTTCTATTTTCTATTTTCTATTTTCTATTTTCTATTTTCTATTTTCTATTTTCTATTTTCTATTTTCTATTTTCTATTTTCTATTTTCTATTTTCTATTTTCTATTTTCTAATTTTTATTTTCTATTTTCTATTTTCTATTTTCTATTTTCTATTTTCTATTTTCTATTTTCTATTTTCTATTTTCTATTTTCTATTTTCTATTTTCTATTTTCTATTTTCTATTTTCTATTTTCTATTTTCTATTTTCTATTTTCTATTTTCTATTTTCTATTTTCTATTTTCTATTTTCTATTTTCTATTTTCTATTTTCTATTTTCTATTTTAGATTTTCTATTTTCTATTTTCTATTTTCTATTTTCTATTTTCTATTTTCTATTTTCTATTTTCTATTTTCTATTTTCTATTTTCTATTTTCTATTTTCTATTTTCTATTTTCTATTTTCTATTTTCTATTTTCTATTTTCTATTTTCTATTTTGTATTTTGTATTTTCTATTTTCTATTTTCTATTTTCTATTTTCTATTTTCTATTTTCTATTTTCTATTTTCTATTTACTATTTACTATTTTCTATTTTCTATTTTCTATTTTCTATTTTCTATTTTCTATTTTCTATTTTCTATTTTCTATTTTCTATTTTCTATTTTCTATTTTCTATTTTCTATTTTCTATTTTCTATTTTCTATTTTCTATTTTCTATTTTCTATTTTCTATTTTCAATATTCAATTTTCAATTTTCAATTTTCAATTTTCAATTTTTTATTTTCTATTTTCTATTTTCTATTTTTTATTTTCCATTTTCCATTTTCCATTTTCCATTTTCCATTTTCCATTTTCCATTTTCCATTTTCCATTTTCCATTTTCCATTTTCCATTTTCCATTTTCCATTTTCCATTTTCCATTTTCCATTTTCCATTTTCCATTTTCTATTTTCTATTTTCTATTTTCTATTTTCTATTTTCTATTTTCTATTTTCTATTTTCTATTTTCTATTTTCTATTTTCTATTTTCTATTTTCTATTTTCTATTTTCTATTTTCTATTTTCTATTTTCTATTTTCTATTTTCTATTTTCTATTTTCTATTTTCTATTTTCTATTTTCTATTTTCTATTTTCTATTTTCTATTTTCTATTTTCTATTTTCTATTTTCTATTTTCTATTTTCTATTTTCTATTTTCTATTTTCTATTTTCTATTTTCTATTTTCTATTTTCTATTTTCTATTTTCTATTTTCTATTTTCTATTTTCTATTTTCTATTTTCTATTTTCTATTTTCTATTTTCTATTTTCTATTTTCTATTTTCTATTTTCTATTTTCTATTTTCTATTTTCTATTTTCTATTTTCTATTTTCTATTTTCTATTTTCTATTTTCTATTTTCTATTTTCTATTTTCTTATTTTCTATTTTCAATTTTCAATTTTCAATTTTCAATTTTCAATTTTCAATTTTCAATTTTCAATTTTCAATTTTCAATTTTCAATTTTCAATTTTCAATTTTCAATTTTCAATTTTCAATTTTCAATTTTCAATTTTCTATTTTCTATTTTCTATTTTCTATTTTCTATTTTCTATTTTCTATTTTCTATTTTCTATTTTCTATTTTCTATTTTCTGTTTTCTATTTTCTATTTTCAATTTTCAATTTTCAATTTTCAATTTTCTATTTTCTATTTTCTATTTTCTATTTTCTATTTTCTATTTTCTATTTTATATTTTCTATTTTCTATTTTCTATTTTCTATTTTCTATTTTCTATTTTCTATTTTCTATTTTCTATTTTCTATTTTCTATTTTCTATTTTCTATTTTCTATTTTCTATTTTCTATTTTCTATTTTCTATTTTCTATTTTCTATTTTCTATTTTCTATTTTCTATTTTCTATTTTCTATTTTCTATTTTCTATTTTCTATTTTCTATTTTCTATTTTCTATTTTCTATTTTCTATTTTCTATTTTCTATTTTCTATTTTCTATTTTCTATTTCCTATTTTCTATTTTCTATTTTCTATTTTCTATTTTCTATTTTCTATTTTCTATTTTCTATTTTCTATTTTCTATTTTCTATTTTCTATTTTCTATTTTCTATTTTCTATTTTCTATTTGCTATTTTCTATTTTCTATTTTCTATTTTCTATTTGCTATTTTCTATTTGCTATTTTCTATTTTCTATTTTCTATTTTCTATTTTCTATTTTCTATTTTCTATTTTCTATTTTCTATTTTCTATTTCCTATTTTCTATTTTCTATTTTCTATTTTCTATTTTCTATTTTCTATTTTCTATTTTCTATTTTCTATTTTCTATTTTCTATTTTCTATTTTCTATTTTCTATTTTCTTTTTTATGTTTTTTGTTTTCTGTCTTCTGTTTTCTATTTTTTGTTTTTAAATTAACTATTTTCCAGTTAGTATCTTTTTCAATCGTCAACCCCACATTTACTGTTTGGAAGGAAAATGACAATAGCTTGACGTGCATTATAATTAATAAAATAAAACTTTAAGGATGAAAAACTAAGACTTCTGATTCCATCGCAAATTCTGCACACCCTAATTTTTGATACCATAAAAATAAACATTTCATCACTTCAAACATTTTTACAGAAGAAAGTTTTTTCAGTAGAATAGTGCTATCCAATTCAAGATTCAAATTTCCGCTTATATTCGGTTTCTGGACCATTGTGCTGGTCTATAAGTGCACTCTGATGTGCCAAAAACGCCACAGAGTAATTGCTCTTCGGGTTTGTCTATAAATTTTATGAATTCTATGAATTTCATGAATTCTATGAATTCTATGAATTCTCTAAATTCTATGAATTTAATGAATTTTATGAATTCTTTGAATTCTTTTAAGTTCATGATTTTTTCAATCTTCAAATCCTATAAATGCAATAAATTTGAAAAATTCTAATATTTACGTCATTTTGCTTTTAATAAATCATAAGAAATCGTTGAATTCTGAAAATTATTTTCTTGTAAATTGTATCAACTTCATAAATTTTATAAAATCTTTCAATTTTAGGATTTAATTTGCGGTTTTATTTGAGAAAAGAGTCATTTATTCCTCCAAAATATATCATCAACCGATTCACGACTTCATTTTGTTGACCTTGCAATTCGTAAAAGCATTCCTTAATTTTGAGGACCAGCGATACTTTAACCCGTCGGTATATTTCCAACAACTTCATCTTACCAAAATTCTTCAGCCGTGGTAATCGAACTCAACACCTGCTCGGTGTGTGTGTCAACAATTCACCAGGTTTAGCATTTACTGAAGCAATCCAAACAGAGCAAGTCGAAAAGTTGGTTTAGTTTGATGAGGAGTTTCAAGCTGCAAAAAAATACTGCGTTTAAAACAGAACAACTAAACCTTATTTCCGGATCCTTTTTTTTCCCTCGCTTGTTCTCCCCCCCATCACGTCTGATACCCTATTGTGTTAAAGGATGCGGAACCGCAAAACTTCTAAATTTGTTTACCACGGCTGGTGATTCCCCCCTCCCCCTCCTGCCCCGCAAACTGAAAAACCTTTGAATGAAAATACTTTCCATCAGGCCAGGGCGACTCACGGCACCACACGATAAAAAGTTAATTCTCTCGGCTCAGCGGAAAAAGTTTTTTCGCCATCTCTCCTCCGACCGTATTACATATTATCCACGTGAAAGGCAACTGCGGATATATTTTCGGATCTGCCTGGGGCCGAAAAACGTCTCAGGAATCAGTGTTATTTTCATACCACCCAGGACGGGCGAGAGGCGAGAGGAAGGCGGGATCGGGATTTATTAATTTAATTTGCTCCTGTTTTGTTGGTGTGTTTAAAGGACGAAAAACGAAAACATTTTCTTTTTTCGTTACTTCTTGACACCACGTGGTTCCTAGTGGGTCGATAACCTTTAATTGTGATAGCTTCTTGAATGAAAACGAAAAAAAAACTCCTCTTTCACAGCCTGTTCAGACGAGAAACGGTTTTCCCCTGAATGATACATGATTAATAATGTAGCAGCGAAATCATTGGCAAGTGAGATTGTACCTACAAGCATGAACATGAAACGGTTGAATGCTTTACAGTGCAAATTGAGCGCAAAGAAAAGTGTTATGTTTTAAAATGTTAATGAGTTACTGAGATTTTGAGTCCTTCTCCTTTAGTTTCCGGATTATTCTATAACTCAACTTTTAACATTCTCTCAAGCGGCAGCTCATCTACGAACGGTGCCCAGAAATCAACGGAAGATCGACAGCCGTTCATGAAATTTAAATTAATTTCATCTAATCAACTCTCCCTTCTACCCTCTACGTGATGTTTTGCTGGCAATTTTATACACAATCGTGCTGAGAATCGTTGTCAAAGCACAGCTTAATTAAATGCTAACTGACGCAACCGTTCTTGTATCAGCGAAAGCACGAAATAAATGAGAATAATCACTAAATTTCCTTGTACCTTCCGATTACCACTCAAAGAGTTATATTTGAGTTGGTAGAAGAAGCATAAATTTGTTGTTTGTTTAATATGAACAGATTTTCCATTCTGAAGTTTTGCTCCACTGGACCTTGAATTACGCAGTTTCTACTCTCTGAACTGAAAAATCTGCAGACTAAAACTAACATGAAAATCCATCACCCTTACATGAAATGAAAACTCTCCCGACAGACTCCCGGCCTGTCACCACACACTAACCGAGCCGAAGGATATCCCAAGCCGATAATATGTGAATCTAATACCTTGAGCCGAAGATTATTCCGGCGACGACGACGACGACGACGTCTTCTTCGTCATCAACGTTTCTCGGAAGCGGTTACTGCTTCCAGAGAAATTTGTCCATACTCGCGCGGCTGGGTTTCCTGTCAGCCGTAAAAAAAATCGATCCATCCATCCGATGGTGCTCTGTGCTTGGGGAATGGATTTTTACTTCGAGCTTCCATATTAATAGCACATTTCATATTCCGATGAAAGCCGATGGAAGGTTGTGCTGGATCGGGAGAAAGGAGAATCGGCCATGGGGGCGGCCAGTTCTCACACGCATATTCACTCGTGTCAGGAGCAGAGACATTGCCGTTGTTGGGGAGGTAACAAGCGCTGCTCGCAGGCTGCAATAAAGATACTAAATAAAGTCGTGCTTTTTCCCGGAGAAAATTTTATTACGGCAATTTCGTGAAGAGGGTGCTCAAAGACTTGTTGTTCATGTTGAGAAACGAATTATTACATTTGCTCCATGCACCTGATTTCTCGCTTCAAGATTTTATTTTCCTAAAATTTTGAATGTTTGAATCTCGCAGTGCCTTCTCTGCGGCCAATGCGCAAACCAAGTTAAGCACCCAAATCATTTCTGGCTCTAAAAAAATTAGTAATAGCACAGAATGACGTCTTTAGCCAATAGTAAGGAGCAGTGATGGAAACGAAACGAATATGATGCAATCATCGTTTAATCTCCACATGTACACATCATGAAGTGTACAGACCGCGACTAAACTTGAATCCTCTCAACACATAATGAAATGATGATATGGTGCGTAGGATTCTGGGAGAAAATAAACACATGACTAGACTACATCTGCTCTGAGAAGCGATTCGCTCGTTGCGTTTGTCTCTCTATATGCCGGTCGTTAGGGGAACAAAGAATAGCAGCAAAAGAATATCATGTCGCCTGAGCAACAGCAGAGGTGTGGTGCGGTGAAAGGGAAAGTGTGGGGGAAGGGACTACTTCGGCAACGGTTGACTTGAGCGAGAGTAGGAGAGCATACATTGTCATTTTCTTTCTTTCTTTTTCTGAAAAAAATCATATTCATGGGAAAGAACATAACAAGATCTGATCGCTCTGTGTAACAGAGACGAATAACTTCATATACCGAGTTGTGCACATTGAGAACCATATGTTGTGGTGTACACTAACGACAAGCAATATATCGTAAAAAGAAAAGCAAAGAGAGTGAACCAACACCGATTCGTTGTTATTCGCATACTGACGACGATGTCAACGCATCTTAGGCTTCCTTTATATGTATTCAAAATCGCTAGAGGTGATTTTTTTCCATCGCTGGTAAGGAGCATCTGTGTATGGTCCAGTCAAACATAAATTGACCTATTGGGACAGGGAGACTCTGTCATTTTTTTTTTTGAAATTGATACAGAGAATATCACAGGGAATGGTTGGTGTCTATTCATGTCGTCTGTGCTAGGAATGCTTGCTTGTGATTGGGTCGTTGCTCGCGTAAATTTGTCATTAACACTTTTTATCGCTTTTTACTGCTTTGCAATGAAAAATAATGATAACTAGCGTATTACAAAATTGTTCAACATTTTATTTATCCAACAACATATTGGTTATTGTTATCCAGCATAACCACATATGCTGTTATTATCGTTTGAAATCTGATGCAACATTTGATTGATACCAGATTGCATACCAGTATAAAAAAACCAAGACATAGTTCCACGTCAAAAAATATCTATGTGTTCTCTGTGAAATTTTAATCGCTGATTCACTGAACACAACAACTTTATAAGCAGTTTGATTCCCGAGATAAAACTGTCCATAAGCCAATGGCAATGATCTCTCAAACAACTTTGCTGAAGACCGCATCTTACCAAGCGGTTGAGGGCACGAATTAATGTGAGTGAGGAATACTGAAAAAGTTCTTACACACTAGCGAGGGTTGTGGAAGAATTGCAGACTAAGCTATGAGCCCACCAAAGCGCTTGACCTTTCGAACAACTTTCCTGAAGACTTCAGCTTTATGAGTGGTTGAATTAGCTAGATAAATTCAGTTCAACACACTCAAAACTATATGAACATTAGCGCCGCATTGCATCCAAATTTCGATATAAGCTCCAACTGAAAGCTTTTGACTTTCTGGACAACTTTGCTGAAGGCCGAGCCTCTCTAAGTAGTGAGATTCTCGAAATAAATTAAGTTCAAAATGTATAAAACTACACGCACTTTTACGCCGCGTTGTGGCTAAATTTTAAACCGTACCGTCCGCCGAGTACAAGCCTGTGATCTCCGGACCAATTTTGCTGAAGACAAGACATAGAGCAACATAAATCGGCTCGTTTTAAGTAATGCTGAAATTTTCAAGTTTGTTATACTCTCAGTGAGGCGATTCGAAACTCATGACGGGTAATGTGTTTATGTATTTTGATATTGCTGACATTTGCCACAATGTTTGACAATTTGATAGTTTTGACAATTTCGACCATTGAAAAATCTGTGCTTTTTACCATTTTTCACATTTTTGACATTTTTTTACACACACAAATGAAAGATAACAGCCTTTCAACCGAAAGAGCTTTCAAGCCGAAAGAGCATAAAGTCTGCAGAGACTTAAGTGAAGTTCTCTCGTAAGCAAACGTAGAAGTTACGAACCCGGTAAGCAATCACTGTGCGGCCTTTTCAAGCACTTCCATACAGTCACAGGAACAGTTAAAAAGCTACCATCTTTGTTTTTTTTCCAGTTTGAGCTCCAGGGCAAATTTTTTGTTGCTTTTATAGATCAGTGCACAATGATCCAGAATCCAAATGTAGCGAAAATTTGGAACAAGAGTTTGATATCATTATTCTAGAGATAAACTTTTTTCTACAAGAATGTTACATATTATGAAAAAATCATTTTCATACTTTCAAAAATTAGGGTGAGCAGAATTTGCGATGATATAAATTTGCGATATATTTTTCTTTAGCTAGCTTTCATATTTTTATTTACTATAAACCAAGTTAAACTATTATTATTTTTATTTCAATTCAAACAGTAAATGTGAAAACAGAAAAATAGAAAACAGAAAACAAGTAACAGAAAATAGAAAATAAAAATTGGAAATAGAAAATAGAAAATAGGAAACAGAAAATAGAAAATAGAAAATAGAAAAAAGAAAATAAAAAATAGAAAATAGAAAATAGAAAATAGAAAATAGAAAATAGAAAATAGAAAATAGAAAATAGAAAATAGAAAATAGAAAATAGAAAATAGAAAATAGAAAATAGAAAATAGAAAATAGAAAATAGAAAATAGAAAAAAGAAAATAGAAAATAGAAAATAGAAAATAGAAAATAGAAAATAGAAAATAGAAAATAGAAAATAGAAAATAGAAAATAGAAAATAGAAAATAGAAAATAGAAAATAGAAAATAGAAAATAGAAAAAAGAAAATAGAAAATAGAAAATAGAAAATAGAAAATAGAAAATAGAAAATAGAAAATAGAAAATAGAAAATAGAAAATAGAAAATAGAAAATAGAAAATAGAAAATAGAAAATAGAAAATAGAAAATAGAAAAAAAAAATTAAATATATAAAATAGAAAATAGAAAATAGAAAATAGAAAATAGAAAATAGAAAATAGAAAATAGAAAATAGAAAATAGAAAATAGAAAATAGAAAATAGAAAATAGAAAATAGAAAATAGAAAATAGGAAATAGAAAATAGAAAATAGAAAATAGAAAATAGAAAATAGAAAATAGAAAATAGAAAATAGAAAATAGAAAATAGAAAATAGAAAATAGAAAATAGAAAATAGAAAATAGAAAATAGAAAACAGAAAATAGAAAATAGAAAATAGAAAATAGAAAATAGAAAATAGAAAATAGAAAATAGAAAATAGAAAATAGAAAATAGAAAATAGAAAATAGAAAATAGAAAATAGAAAATAGAAAATAGAAAATAGAAAATAGAAAATAGAAAATAGAAAATAGAAAATAGAAAATAGAAAATAGAAAATAGAAAATAGAAAATAGAAAATAGAAAATAGAAAATAGAAAATAGAAAATAGAAAATAGAAAATAGAAAATAGAAAATAGAAAATAGAAAATAGAAAATAGAAAATAGAAAATAGAAAATAGAAAATAGAAAATAGAAAATAGAAAATAGAAAATAGAAAATAGAAAATAGAAAATAGAAAATAGAAAATAGAAAATAGAAAATAGAAAATAGAAAATAGAAAATAGAAAATAGAAAATAGAAAATAGAAAATAGAAAATAGAAAATAGAAAATAGAAAATAGAAAATAGAAAATAGAAAATCGAAAATAGAAAATAGAAAATAGAAAATAGAAAATAGAAAATAGAAAATAGAAAATAGAAAATAGAAAATAGAAAATAGAAAATAGAAAATAGAAAAAAGAAAATAGAAAATAGAAAATAGAAAATAGAAAATAGAAAATAGAAAATAGAAAATAGAAAATAGAAAATAGAAAATAGAAAATAGAAAATAGAAAATAGAAAATAGAAAATAGAAAATAGAAAATAGAAAATAGAAAATAGAAAATAGAAAATAGAAAATAGAAAATAGAAAATAGAAAATAGAAAATAGAAAATAGAAAATAGAAAATAGAAAATAGAAAATAGAAAATAGAAAATAGAAAATAGTAAATAGAAAATAGAAAATAGAAAATAGAAAATAGAAAATAGAAAATAGAAAATAGAAAATAGAAAATAGAAAATAGAAAATAGAAAATAGAAAATAGAAAATAGAAAATAGAAAAATAGAAAATAGAAAATAGAAAATAGAAAATAGAAAATAGAAAATTGAAAATTGAAAATTGAAAATAGAAAATAGAAAATAGAAAATAGAAAATAGAAAAAAAAATAGAAAATAGAAAATAGAAAATAGAAAATAGAAAATAGAAAATAGAAAATAGAAAATAGAAAATAGAAAATAGAAAATAGAAAATAGAAAATTGAAAATTGAAAATTGAAAATTGAAAATTGAAAATTGAAAATTGAAAATAGAAAATAGAAAATAGAAAATAGAAAATAGAAAATAGAAAATAGAAAATAGAAAATAGAAAATAGAAAATAGAAAATAGAAAATAGAAAATAGAAAATAGAAAATAGAAAATAGAAAATAGAAAATAGAAAATAGAAAATAGAAAATAGAAAATAGAAAATAGAAAATAGAAAATAGAAAATAGAAAATAGAAAATAGAAAATAGAAAATAGAAAATAGAAAATAGAAAATAGAAAATAGAAAATAGAAAATAGAAAATAGAAAATAGAAAATAGAAAATAGAAAATAGAAAATAGAAAATAGAAAATAGAAAATAGAAAATAGAAAATAGAAAATAGAAAATAGAAAATAGAAAATAGAAAATAGAAAATAGAAAATTGAAAATTGAAAATTGAAAATTGAAAATTGAAAATTGAAAATTGAAAATTGAAAATTGAAAATTGAAAATTGAAAATTGAAAATTGAAAATTGAAAATTGAAAATTGAAAATTGAAAATTGAAAATTGAAAATTGAAAATTGAAAATTGAAAATTGAAAATTGAAAATTGAAAATTGAAAATTGAAAATTGAAAATTGAAAATTGAAAATTGAAAATTGAAAATTGAAAATTGAAAATTGAAAATTGAAAATTGAAAATTGAAAATTGAAAATTGAAAATTGAAAATTGAAAATTGAAAATTGAAAATTGAAAATTGAAAATTGAAAATTGAAAATTGAAAATTGAAAATTGAAAATTGAAAATTGAAAATTGAAAATTGAAAATTGAAAATTGAAAATTGAAAATTGAAAATTGAAAATTGAAAATTGAAAATTGAAAATTGAAAATTGAAAATTGAAAATTGAAAATTGAAAATTGAAAATTGAAAATTGAAAATTGAAAATTGAAAATTGAAAATTGAAAATTGAAAATTGAAAATTGAAAATTGAAAATTGAAAATTGAAAATAGAAAATAGAAAATAGAAAATAGAAATAGAAAATAGAAAATAGAAAATAGAAAATAGAAAATAGAAAATAGAAAATAGAAAATAGAAAATAGAAAATAGAAAATAGAAAATAGAAAATAGAAAATAGAAAATAGAAAATAGAAAATAGAAAATAGAAAATTGAAAATTGAAAATTGAAAATTGAAAATTGAAAATTGAAAATTGAAAATTGAAAATTGAAAATTGAAAATTGAAAATTGAAAATTGAAAATAGAAAATAGAAAATAGAAAATAGAAAATAGAAAATAGAAAATAGAAAATAGAAAATAGAAAATAGAAAATAGAAAATAGAAAAAAGAAAATAGAAAATAGAAAATAGAAAATAGAAAATAGAAAATAGAAAATAGAAAATAGAAAATAGAAAATAGAAAATAGAAAATAGAAAATAGAAAATAGAAAATAGAAAATAGAAAAAAAAATTAAATATATAAAATAGAAAATAGAAAATAGAAAATAGAAAATAGAAAATAGAAAATAGAAAATAGAAAATAGAAAATAGAAAATAGAAAATAGAAAATAGAAAATAGAAAATAGAAAATAGAAAATAGAAAATAGGAAATAGAAAATAGAAAATAGAAAATAGAAAATAGAAAATAGAAAATAGAAAATAGAAAATAGAAAATAGAAAATAGAAAATAGAAAATAGAAAATAGAAAATAGAAAATAGAAAATAGAAAATAGAAAACAGAAAATAGAAAATAGAAAATAGAAAATAGAAAATAGAAAATAGAAAATAGAAAATAGAAAATAGAAAATAGAAAATAGAAAATAGAAAATAGAAAATAGAAAATAGAAAATAGAAAATAGAAAATAGAAAATAGAAAATAGAAAATAGAAAATAGAAAATAGAAAATAGAAAATAGAAAATAGAAAATAGAAAATAGAAAATAGAAAATAGAAAATAGAAAATAGAAAATAGAAAATAGAAAATAGAAAATAGAAAATAGAAAATAGAAAATAGAAAATAGAAAATAGAAAATAGAAAATAGAAAATAGAAAATAGAAAATAGAAAATAGAAAATAGAAAATAGAAAATAGAAAATAGAAAATAGAAAATAGAAAATAGAAAATAGAAAATAGAAAATAGAAAATAGAAAATAGAAAATAGAAAATAGAAAATAGAAAATAGAAAATAGAAAATAGAAAATAGAAAATAGAAAATAGAAAATAGAAAATAGAAAATAGAAAATCGAAAATAGAAAATAGAAAATAGAAAATAGAAAATAGAAAATAGAAAATAGAAAATAGAAAATAGAAAATAGAAAATAGAAAATAGAAAATAGAAAAAAGAAAATAGAAAATAGAAAATAGAAAATAGAAAATAGAAAATAGAAAATAGAAAATAGAAAATAGAAAATAGAAAATAGAAAATAGAAAATAGAAAATAGAAAATAGAAAATAGAAAATAGAAAATAGAAAATAGAAAATAGAAAATAGAAAATAGAAAATAGAAAATAGAAAATAGAAAATAGAAAATAGAAAATAGAAAATAGAAAATAGAAAATAGAAAATAGAAAATAGAAAATAGAAAATAGTAAATAGAAAATAGAAAATAGAAAATAGAAAATAGAAAATAGAAAATAGAAAATAGAAAATAGAAAATAGAAAATAGAAAATAGAAAATAGAAAATAGAAAATAGAAAATAGAAAATAGAAAAATAGAAAATAGAAAATAGAAAATAGAAAATAGAAAATAGAAAATTGAAAATTGAAAATTGAAAATAGAAAATAGAAAATAGAAAATAGAAAATAGAAAAAAAAATAGAAAATAGAAAATAGAAAATAGAAAATAGAAAATAGAAAATAGAAAATAGAAAATAGAAAATAGAAAATAGAAAATAGAAAATAGAAAATAGAAAATTGAAAATTGAAAATTGAAAATTGAAAATTGAAAATTGAAAATTGAAAATAGAAAATAGAAAATAGAAAATAGAAAATAGAAAATAGAAAATAGAAAATAGAAAATAGAAAATAGAAAATAGAAAATAGAAAATAGAAAATAGAAAATAGAAAATAGAAAATAGAAAATAGAAAATAGAAAATAGAAAATAGAAAATAGAAAATAGAAAATAGAAAATAGAAAATAGAAAATAGAAAATAGAAAATAGAAAATAGAAAATAGAAAATAGAAAATAGAAAATAGAAAATAGAAAATAGAAAATAGAAAATAGAAAATAGAAAATAGAAAATAGAAAATAGAAAATAGAAAATAGAAAATAGAAAATAGAAAATAGAAAATAGAAAATAGAAAATAGAAAATAGAAAATAGAAAATAGAAAATAGAAAATAGAAAATAGAAAATAGAAAATAGAAAATAGAAAATAGAAAATAGAAAATAGAAAATAGAAAATAGAAAATAGAAAATAGAAAATAGAAAATAGAAAATAGAAAATAGAAAATAGAAAATAGAAAATTGAAAATTGAAAATTGAAAATTGAAAATTGAAAATTGAAAATTGAAAATTGAAAATTGAAAATTGAAAATTGAAAATTGAAAATTGAAAATTGAAAATTGAAAATTGAAAATTGAAAATTGAAAATTGAAAATTGAAAATTGAAAATTGAAAATTGAAAATTGAAAATTGAAAATTGAAAATTGAAAATTGAAAATTGAAAATTGAAAATTGAAAATTGAAAATTGAAAATTGAAAATTGAAAATTGAAAATTGAAAATTGAAAATTGAAAATTGAAAATTGAAAATTGAAAATTGAAAATTGAAAATTGAAAATTGAAAATTGAAAATTGAAAATTGAAAATTGAAAATTGAAAATTGAAAATTGAAAATTGAAAATTGAAAATTGAAAATTGAAAATTGAAAATTGAAAATTGAAAATTGAAAATTGAAAATTGAAAATTGAAAATTGAAAATTGAAAATTGAAAATTGAAAATTGAAAATTGAAAATTGAAAATTGAAAATTGAAAATTGAAAATTGAAAATTGAAAATTGAAAATTGAAAATTGAAAATTGAAAATTGAAAATTGAAAATTGAAAATTGAAAATTGAAAATTGAAAATTGAAAATTGAAAATTGAAAATAGAAAATAGAAAATAGAAAATAGAAAATAGAAAATAGAAAATAGAAAATAGAAAATAGAAAATAGAAAATAGAAAATAGAAAATAGAAAATAGAAAATAGAAAATAGAAAATAGAAAATAGAAAATAGAAAATAGAAAATAGAAAATAGAAAATTGAAAATTGAAAATTGAAAATTGAAAATTGAAAATTGAAAATTGAAAATTGAAAATTGAAAATTGAAAATTGAAAATTGAAAATTGAAAATTGAAAATTGAAAATTGAAAATTGAAAATTGAAAATTGAAAATTGAAAATTGAAAATTGAAAATTGAAAATTGAAAATTGAAAATTGAAAATTGAAAATTGAAAATTGAAAATTGAAAATTGAAAATTGAAAATTGAAAATTGAAAATTGAAAATTGAAAATTGAAAATTGAAAATTGAAAATTGAAAATAGAAAATAGAAAATAGAAAATAGAAAATAGAAAATAGAAAATAGAAAATAGAGAATAGAAAATAGAAAATAGAAAATAGAAAATAGAAAATAGAAAATAGAAAATAGAAAATAGAAAATAGAAAATAGAAAATAGAAAATAGAAAATAGAAAATAGAAAATAGAAAATAGAAAATAGAAAATAGAAAATAGAAAATAGAAAATAGAAAATAGAAAATAGAAAATAGAAAATAGAAAATAGAAAATAGAAAATAGAAAATAGAAAATAGAAAATAGAAAATAGAAAATAGAAAATAGAAAATAGAAAATAGAAAATAGAAAATAGAAAATAGAAAATAGAAAATAGAGAATAGAAAATAGAAAATAGAAAATAGAAAATAGAAAATAGAAAATAGAAAATAGAAAATAGAAAATAGAAAATAGAAAATGGAAAATAGAAAATAAAAAATAAAAAATAGAAAATAGAAAATAGAAAATAGAAAATAGAAAATAGAAAATAGAAAATAGAAAATAGAAAATAGCAAATAGAAAATAGAAAATAGAAAATAAAAAATTGAAAATTGAAAATTGAAAATTGAAAATTGAAAATTGAAAATTGAAAATTGAAAATTGAAAATTGAAAATTGAAAATTGAAAATTGAAAATTGAAAATTGAAAATTGAAAATTGAAAATAGAAAATAGAAAATAGAAAATAGAAAATAGGAAATAGAAATTAGAAATTAGAAATTAGAAAAAAGAAAATAGAAAATAGAAAATAGAAAATTGAAAATTGAAAATCGAAAATTGAAAATTGAAAATTGAAAATTGAAAATTGAAAATTGAAAATTTTAAATTGAAAATAGAAAAATGAAAATTGAAAATTTAAAATTGAAAATTGAAAATAGAAAATAGAAAATAGAAAATAGAAAATAGAAAATAAAAAATAGCAAATAGAAAATAGAAAATAGAAAAAAGAAAATAGAAAATAGAAAATAGAAAATAGAAAATAGAAAATAGAAAATAGAAAATAGAAAATAGAAACAGGACACAGAATTGTTCATATAATTCATTCAATTTTTAGAATTTACTTCAATAACCAAATTCAAAGACATAATAACTTGGACTTGGCTTTGCACTGCATTCCCGGATTAAATTATTTCTTATACCTTTTCGTTCTGAACCAGTAACGCGAATTGTTTGGATTAGAATATTTTGCTGGCATTATTATTGGCCCATTTTCACTAACTCAGCTATACCTGTTTTTGTTTTCGACCAATTGTCGACTCACATTTCTTTGCATTTGCTTTTTTCTACAAAACCAATCATGGAGCAACAAATGAGAGATAAAAATTTGTAATAGATAGTGAAATAGAAATAACTTCTACTACCGGACTGTCATACTGAAGTCCTCTAACGGGTGAAGCAGAAAACAAAAAAGGACGGACCTTGCCATGGGATTACCCGTGGTAATTATATCGATACAGCCAGGACGGTAAGCAGGTGGACGATTTCAAGGCGATCACAGCTAAACTGCGACAGAGAACGGAACTTTCTCCTCGAAGGTGAGTCGGGATTTGCAATGAGAAGAAAAAAAAAGTAGATTCCCTCGAACAAAAAAGGATCTGACAAACGGAAACGGTGTAGTTTTTTTCTACTAAATTCCCGCGATGCTTTTCCGTGTATCGATTTCCTGTGTCTCTATATCCGATTGAAGCGGAACGCGGACGTCGAACGACCGAAGCAACGGAAACCGGATCAGATAGCTCGATGGGTGGATGGATGGATGGATGGTCGACAACGTCAGCATAACCACCTCGGAAGGCAGTTGACGAGAAAGAGAGAGAAAAAAGCACACCCGGATGCAATTGCAACGAGGTTCGTTCGCGTGCAAGCTGTATGCACTAATCTATAAAGAGCAGTCGGAAGGATTGCAATTATTTCGATATTGGAGATGAAACGGATACACATCTCGTTTCTGATTCAAGTATATGGCATTAATTATTATGATTGATGTGATGATATGCTTGGATTATAAAATAGAGCACCACGAGGCTAAATCGGTTCCGTACCGTGATAAAAAAAGAAAAAATATTTTATATTAAAGCAAATCATTGGGCGAACAAATAAATGTGTACCACAAACGGCTTCAGTCGAACGACCTAAATGGGACCTTTCATCATTCGTTCATCGATTTCGAGCCGCGTTTATTGCCCTCGACGTCGTAATATTCAAAGCAGATTAGCTTAAAATGCTATGTAAATAAACATATAGAAACATAATACAGAACACCGCGAATATCGAGGGTACTTCCAGCAGCAACAGCAACAGAAAGATAAAAAAAAGGAAAACCGTTCTCTGATGAAAATCTTGCTCATTTTCATAGCCATTCGTGGCATCAATCGGGAGAACGGTAAATGAGGTGCGGTGAAGGAGAGAAGAGCCTGTTTACATTAATGGTACGCGAATTAGCATAAACATACCCAAGTCGTGAGTATCACTGTGCGTTAGTAATAGAGGAAAAATGAGCTCGCTTACAAAAAACGTCCACACACACACACACGCACACACATTTTCTTCGAAAGTAGTTTGAAGGAAAAATCATTTACGGCTTGCCGGAGACGAGCTCTTCATAAATATATTAACCAGGGTTTCTTCCACTCGAAGGTAAGTTCTTTGAAGGCACTGAAAGTACTTTCTGTGGGCAATTCCGCTGGAGCAGGAAAACTTTTCGTCGTTGTGGTGACGATAAGTGGATTTTCTGCCGAAACAACCGTTGTCGCGTCGGAGGCAGCGCAGCATGGCGACAAAAGTAAATACCTACTGAATGGAAATTGATGCTCATTAGCACTCTCTATCTGTCCTGGCCAGGCGTGGAAGGCCACTCCCAATGTGTATGGCAGCAGCAACGGGTGTCGAATGTAGATAAGAGCGAAACATCATCGATTCGTTTTTCATGGACCTCAAGACGACAACCTATGAAAAATGTTATTCCCTAATACCGCACACATCACGACGCGATACAGCTGGTAAAATCCGAACTCAGTTGAAGTGCTTCAAGAGGAAAAACCTGCCCGGGAATGGAATGTTTTTTACGATTATCGACGAAATTCAACTTTGCAAAGCCGGTTCTTGGAATCTCTCCAAGCAACGTCTTAATTGACGGGCATTCTAATGGAAGAGTGCTTAATTCAGCTGAATTCATGAAACGAACGTCTCCGAATAATCGAGTCGTCGCAACTCGAATGCATAGTTTCATACCAAAGTCCCATTCCCGCTCGCTATTCGATTGGATATTATATTTCGATAAAATCGCAATTTGAAACTCGGTTCGCTTTTTCACAGAAATCCCCACCCTTGTTTTCAAGTGTTTCCCCTCGGTACCCTTTCCCCCTCCCACGCGGGTTCGACTCGATTCGTGACTGTCTGTTGATATTGATATTCACTTCGACCCCGTCTGCTGTTTTTGATTTCTGATTCATCTGGCTTGCTGGATGTGTAAGGCGGGTAGAGCCGGATGAAGGATCAAAGTGACCGCTGCTGTTGTGTTTTTGTGGAGTGAGTTTCCAATTTTCCGATTGCGTGATTTGATTGGCAGTCAAACTTGCCTCGGCAGGCCAACCCAACCCAACCGACTGACGACGGCAGGTTGGCAAAAGATTAACTGGTTAGCGTGCGACCGACGAGCTTTGTTATTACAATTAGAATTTCAATTGTGATGCGGATGATGTTTGATGATGAAGTTCTGGCAAGTATGTTATAATGGTCTCAGGAATGTCAAAAATGTCAAATTAACAAAACATTAATAATGAAAATACTTTCATGTATAGAAAAATGTGGAAATGAAAATTCAAATATGTAGTAACTGTAAAAAATGCCACCAAATATCAAAAATGTCTTGGTAACATCAAAATGTCGAACAAGGCATAAATGTCCGGATGTTGAACATATCAAAACATGCTTCAATATGTTTAAAAAAAATTGAATAAACGTCTCAAAACGTCATTAGAATATCTCAATTTTTTTTAAAATGTTTCCAAAACGATTATAAAATAACTCAAAACTGTCTCGAACGTCGCGAAAAATGTCCCAAAAATGTTGCAAATATGCTTAAGAAATATCTAAAAATGAAATTAAAATATTTTCTCAAGTTGAAATATCACTCAGAATGGTTCAAAAACGTGACAAAAATGTATAAATGTGTAAATATTTCAAAAATGTTCAAAAAGTGTCTGAAAAACCTTATTGAAATATTTATATAGATTTGCAGAAAATGTTTTCGAAATAGCTCAAAACTGTTTCTAAAATATCTTATAGCAAAGCAAAGCCTTGGTGCTACATTCCGATTCGGAACTTGACCTTCTGTTTACTATACACAGACTTCGCAGCCAACCGTTAAGTGTACAGGACAAATGCGGGGCTAGCGCTACGATCCTACTGACACTAACAGTCTCTCCCGAGTCAGGACCTACGACGATTGGCTTGTTATACCAGCATCGTACCTCGAGACCAGCTGGGGAGGCAAAATATCTTATAAATGTCTCAAAAATTTGCTCTAGAAATGATTCAAAAACAAAATAAAAATATGAAAAATATTTGAAAATATAAAAAATACTCAAATATATTCAAAATAATGTTGAAAAAAGTATATTCAAAATAATATTTGAAAAATGTCTCGAAACCACAGTGAAAATATCATTGACGCGAAAATGTCTTAAAAATGATTTGAAATTGTTACAAACGTTACAAACGTTCAAGAAATGTTTCAACTATTTATGTATCAAAAATTTTAATAAATATCTTTAAAATGTAATTGAAATATCTTAACAAATTACAGAAAACTTTCCGAAATGACCCCTAAGCAACTTCCAATTTTAGAGATAACTAAAATATGTTGCAAAACCGTATCAAAACTAAATATTAATAGACTATGTTTCCATTTAATTCTACTCAAAAGTAGTAGAATTTAATGGAGAAATAGCTTGTTCTCAATATTAAATTCCATTCTACTAATAAAGGTGCAAAAATGTCAGAAAAATGTTACAGAAAATGTCCTTAAATGTCACAAAAACGTTAAAAAACTGTCTCAAAAACGTGGCTAAAATGTCTAAATAATGTTCCAAAAATGTTCCAGCGATATTTCAGAAAAGTTTTAAATTTGTATCATGAAAATCTTAGATATGTTTCAGGAGTGTTCCAGTAATGCTCCAAAAATGTTTCCAAAAACTTTCTTGAAACATGTCTCAAAAATGTTGAAGAAAGGTTTTGAAAATGTCTCGAAATCGTTGAAAGATATCTCAAAAATGTTGCAAAAATATCTCAATCACGTTTAAAGATGTCTCAAAAATGTAATCAAAATATTTTAACAAATTTAAAATTATGTTTACAAAATTATTCTAAAGTATGAATCAAAACTATCTCAAAAATGTCTTAAAAACGTTACATAAATGGTTCAAAAATACATCGAAAATGTCCGAAAATGTTCCAGGAGTTGTTCACAAATTTGATCCAAAAATGTTCGAAAAAAAAACTCAAAAATATAAAAAAATACCCCGTACAAAAAATACCCCGAAAATTGTTTCAAAGATTTTCCAGAAATGAATAAAAATTATATATACAAAAAAAATGGAAGAAAACTCTAAAGTAATTAAAACCTATTTCAATATATCTCATAAACATGTCAAAAACGTCGCAAAAATTTTTCAAAAATATTTTTGAAAAAGAATCAAAAAGGTTCTAGAAATGTTTCAAAACTATCTTAAAAATATTTGAAAAATGTCTCAAAAACACAGTAAAAAAAACCATTGACGCGAAAATGTCTCAAAAATGATTTGGAATTGTTTCAAAAACGTTCCAGAAATGTTTCAACTATAATATATATGTCTAAAAAAATTTTGAAAAATGTCTGAATGAAATATCTCAACAAATTTTAAAAAAAGTTTTGGAAATGACCCCAAAACAACTTTCTATTTCGAAGATATCTCAAATATGTTGCAAAACCGTATCAAAACCAAATATTGAGAATAGGCTCTGTTTCCATTTAATTCCACTTCAAAAGTAGTGGAAATAAATGAAGAAATAATCTACTAAGGCTGTTGCAAAATGTCTCAGATATGTCTTGAAACTGTTTCAGAAAATGTCTCTGAATGTCACAAAAATGTTTTAATCTGTCTCAAAAATGAAGTTAAAATGTCGCAATAATGTTTCGAAAATGTTTCAGCGGTGTTTCAGAAAAGTTTAAAAATATATTAAAATTTTTTTATACATGTTTCAAGAATGTTTCAATAATGTTCAAAAACGTTTTGAACATATCTCAAAAACGTTTCAAGCAGTTCCAGAATGTTTAAAAAAAGCCTCAACATTATTCAAAAATATCTCGAAAATATTTCGAAAATGTCTCAATAACGTTCAAAGATGTTTCCAAAATGTAATTAAAATATTTCAACAAATTTAGAATAATGTTTCCAAAATGACTCCAGCATAATTATAAACTATCTCAAAAATGTCTCAAAAACGTTACTTAAATGTCTCAAAAATACAACAATAATGTCTCGAAAACGTCTCAGAAATACATCAATAGTGTTTCAAGAATGTTTTTGAAATGTTTCAATAATATTTTGAAACATGTTTAAAAAATATCTCGAAAATGTTCGAAAAATGTTTTAAAAGTGTTTCACAATTGTTTCACAAACAAACAAATTAAAAAAACAATACAAACAATATTGCACGCTTAGCCTTGGGGCTAATAGCGATCTCGATCAACTAGATTAGTTGAGAGAATTCGTTATCGATATTGTTTTTGGCACATTTTGCATGTGTAGGATACGTACAACGATACACCGTGCCCCAGTGCTGAGTCGAGAAAATTTCCAGCTCGAAAAGATCCTCGACTCGATCGGGAATCGAACCGTGTGGGAGAGCTAGCCGACCGACATCGCTAACCACAGAACCACGGGGACCACAAAAAAAATTAAAAAAACATGACTATGAAATAACTCAAAACAGTCCCGAAAACGTCTCAAAGCCATCTCATGAATGTCTCAAAAACGTAGCAGAAATGTTCCAAAAATGTTTTAATAAGGTTCCAAAAATGTCTGAAAAATGTTACAGATATGTTTCAAGATCTCGAGGTCTCAAAATTGTATAAAAATATCGGAGAAATGTTTCAAAAATGTTTGAGAGATGTCTCAAAAAATTTAAAGCAATGTTTCCAAAATGACTCTAAAATTATTCAGAACTGTTTAAGCAAGTAAAATGTAAAATGTTTAAGCACTGTTTAAAAAATTTATAAATATCATAACAAAAATGTTTAATTGAATCTTGAAAATGTTTCAAGCATGTTACAATGATGTTTCAAAAATGTTAAATGTTTGGGTTATTAAATATTCATTGTTGTTTCAAAAATGTTTGCCAGCAATGATTCAAAAATGTTTGAAAACATCTCAAAAATATTTCGAAAAGGTCTAAATATCTTTTTATAATGTTTTAAAAACGTAAATAAAATATTTCACGAATTTAAAATAATGTGTCCAAAGTGGCTCCAGAATAACTAAAAGCTATTTCAATGATGTTTCAAAATATTTCAAAAGCGCGACAAAAATGTTTTTAAAAATAGTTAAAAACAAGTTTCAAAATTGTTCCAGGTGTGTTTAAAAATGCTTCAAAATTGTTTCGATAACGTTTGAAAAAAGCCTCAGAAACAGAATTAAAATATTTCTACAAATTTAAAATAATATTTCCACAATGACTTAAGAATAAAGAAACGTTGCATAAATTTCTCAAAAATACATCAATAATGTCTCAAAAACGTTGCATAAATGTCTAGAAAATGTTCCAATAATATCTAAAGCACACCTAAACTATTGCAACAAATTAGAAAAAAAATCAACATGACTCTGAAATAACTCGAAACAGTTCCGAAAACGTATGAAAACTAATTCATGAATGTCCCAAAAATGTTTCAAAAATGTTTTGAATAAGGTTCAAAGAAATTCAAAAATGTACCAGATATGTTTCAAGTATGTCTCAAACATGTTTGAAATATCTCAAACATTTTTCGAAAATATCTGAATAACGTTTAAAAAATGTTTAAAAACCGTAATCATTATGATTCAACAAATTTAAAATAATGTTTCAAAATTGACTACAAAATGATTCAAAACTGTCACACAAAAATGTTTCAAAATTGTTCCAGAAATTTTTAAAACATATTTCAAAAATGTTTAGAAATTTTTATAAATAAGTTTCAAAAATGTTTCAATGATGTTCCAAAACTGTTTTAGAAATATCTCAAAAGTATTGTAAAAATAAATTTAAATGTTCTAAAAATGATCCAGAAACGTTTTAAAATGTCTCAAAAATATTTCAATAATGTCTTAGCAATGTTAAAAAGACGTCTGTAATCAAAATATTTTAACAAATATGAAATAATGTTCAAAATGGCTTCAGAATGAATCAAAAATATCTCAAAAATGTTGCATAAATATCTTAGAAATATGTTAATGTTTGAAAAATGTTCCGAGAATGTTTAAAAAATGTTTCAGAAATATTCTAATAATATCTCAAAAATGTTCAAAATTTATCTCGAGAATGTTTATAAAATGTCTCAAAATTGTTTTAAAAATATTTCAAAAACATGCTTCAAATATTGCAAAAAATTTCAAAATAAATCCTACATGACTTTGAAATAACTCAAAACTACCCCGAAAATGTCTCAAAAGCATGGCAGAAATGTCTCAAAAATGTTTCAAAGATGTTTTCATGAATGTTTAAATAATGTTCCAGATATGTTTCCAAAATGTTTAAAAAATATCTCAAAAATGTCTCAATTATGTTCAAAAGAAGTGTCAAAAACGAAATAATGTTTCCAAACTGACTTTTCAATAATTCAAAACTGTTTCAAAAATGTTCCAGCAATGTTTTTAAAATGTTTAAAAAATCTTTTAAACATATTTAGAAGATGAAACATACGTATATGTTTCAAACATGTTTCAAAAATGTTTAAAAAAAGTTTCGAAAATATGTCAAAAGTGTTTCTATAATATCTCAAATTGTTTTGAGAATGTTCCAGAAAAGTTTTAAAAATGTTTCAAAAATGTTTTAACAATGTTTAAAAATAACTCAAAATTATAATTAAGATATTTCAACGAATTAAGAATAATGTTTACAAAATGTCTCCAGAATAATTCAAAATTATCTCAAAAATGTTGCAAAAACGTTTCAAAAATATTTCAATAATATTTCAAAAATGTTCCATAAATGTTTCAGGAATGTTACAGGCAAGTTTAAATAATATCTCGAAAACGGTCAGAAAATATCTCGAAAATGTTTGAAAGATTTTTGAAAATGTTTCAAAAACATATGTACTTAATTTATTGCAACAAATTTATAGTAAAATCCAGGATGACTGCAAAATATCTCAAAACTGGCCGAAACCGTTTCAAAACTATCTCATGAATGTGTCAAAAACGTCGCAGAAATGTCTCAAAAATATTTTCAATAAGGTTCCAAGAATGTTTCCAAAATGTTGCAGATATGTTTTCAGAATGTCTTAAAAATGTTTCAAAAATGTCTCAATAACGTTCAAAAGATGTCTCAAAATCGTAATTAATATATATTACCATATTAAAATAAAGTTTCCCTTATCAAAGCTGTCTCAAAATTGTTTCAAAAATGCTTCAGCGGTGTTTCGAAAATGTTTCGAAAATATCTCAAAAGTGTTTCTAAAATATCACAAAATGTTTTGAGAATGTACCAGAAAAGTTTTAAAAATGTTTCAAAAGTGTCTTGACAATGTTTAAAAATATCTCAAAAATGTAATTAAAATAGTTCAACGAATTTAAAATAATGTTTACAAAATGTTCCCAGAATA
The DNA here is from genome assembly GCF_029784165.1 of Wyeomyia smithii. Lineage (NCBI taxonomy): Eukaryota > Metazoa > Arthropoda > Insecta > Diptera > Culicidae > Wyeomyia > Wyeomyia smithii. The sequence goes on from NC_073694.1 coordinate 179,743,049, forward strand.
ATTCAAAATTATCTCAAAAATGTTGCAAAAACGTTTAAAAAATATTTCAATAATATTTCAAAAATGTTCCAAAATGTTCTCTAAAACGGTTAGAAAATATCTCGAAAATGTTGGAAAGATTTTTGAAACGTGTTTTGAAAATGTCTCAAAAACATACGTACTTAATATATTGCAACAAATTTAAAAAAAAAATCCAGGTTGACTGCAAAATATCTCAAAACTGGTCGAAACCGTTCCAAAAATATCTCATGAATGTGTCAAGAACGTCGCAGAAATGTCTCAAAAATATTTTCAATAAGGTTCCAAGAATGTTTCCAAAATGTTGCAGATATGTTTTCAGAATGTCTTAAAAATGTTTCAAAAATGTCTCAATAACGTTCAAGAGATGTCTCAAAATCGTAATTATTATAAATTACCATATTAAAATAATGTTTCCCTTATCAAAGCTGTCTCAAAATTGTTTCAAATATGCTTCAGCGAAGTTTCAGAAATGTTAAAAAATTTATAAAAAAAGTTTAGAAGAAATCTTAAATATTTTTCAAGAATGTTTCAACAATGTTCTAAAAATGTTTATAAACTAGGGGATTTTTTTAGAATAAAATAATTCAACTATCTCAAACTCGTTCAACAATTTCTTGAAAATGTACCAGAAGTGGTTTAAAAATGTTTAGAAATGTTTTTGGAAATATTGAAAAAATATGTTGATAACGTTTCAAAAATGTCTCAAAAACGTAATTAAAATATTTCAACAAATTAAAATATTGTTTCCAAAATAACTCAGAACAGTCTCAAAAATGTTCCAGCAATGATTCAGAAATGCTAAAAAATATAGCAAAAAGGTTCAGAAGAAATCTTATATATGTTACAAGAGTGTTTTAATAATGTTCCAAAAATGTTTAAAACCAGGGTATTTTTATTTTGAATCTAATAATTGAGATAGTTTTCGTTTAACAACTCCTCGGGAATGTTTCAGAGAAGTTTCAAAAATGTCTCAAATTGGTTTAAAAATATTTCAATATTTGTTTTTGAAATAACTTAGAACAGTCTCAATAATGTTCAACAGTCAGAACAGTCTCCAAATGTCAAATATTTCAACAAATTCAACCAAAATTCACTCAAAAATGTTCTCGCAGTGTTTCAGGAACGTTTAAAATATATTCAGAAGATATCATAAATAATTTATGAAGATATCATGAATAATGAAAGGACTCAAAAATGTCTCAAAAATGTTTTCAAGAATGTTTAGAAAATTTTCCAGAAATGTTTCATGTATGTTTCCAGATAAGTTTCAAAAAGTTCTCAAAAATGTTTGAAAACACATTTCTGAATTTTTTAAAAAATGTTTCAGTATTGTATCGCAAATGTCTTCAAAATATTTTCAATAAACAATAACTTCCAAACGTTTCAAAATGGTTTCAATACATTTAAAACACGTCCCAAAACGTAATTCAAATATTTCAACAAATTTGGATTATGGTTCTCGAAAACTAAAAACTGTTTCAAAATACCTCGAAAAGTTTTGAGAAATATCTCGAAAATATTTCATAAATGTCTCAAAAGTGTTTTTAAAATGTTCCTTAAATGTTTCTAAAATATTGGAACAAATTAAAAAAAAACAGAATGACTTCAAAATAAATCAAAATGTTATAAAAATTTCCCAAAAATATTTTATGTATGTTTCAAAAACGTCGCAATACTGTCTCAAAAATTATTTGAAAATACTTTCCAAAAGGTTTCAGAAATGGGAAAATATGTTCCAGAAATGTTTTAAATGCCGACTAAGAAAATCAGCGAACCAAAAATGTCTCAAAATTATTTAAAAAATGTTCCAGAAATGTTTCAAAAATACCTCAAAAAAGTTTCAAAAAATAAATTAAATATCTTAATAAATTAAAAAAAAATGTCTCCACATTGACTTTAAAATAATATAAAATGTCTCAAAAGTGTTTCAAAAATGTAACGAAAATGTTTCAAAATATTTCAATACTATTTCATGAATGCTTAAGAAATGTTTCAAAAGTTTTAGAGATATTTCAATGATATCTTGAAAATGTTCAAAAAACTATCTCGAAAGTGTCTTAAAAACGTGCTGAAAATGTCTAAAATATTTTAATTATGTTTCATTGCTGTTTCAGACATGTTTCAAAAGTATTTCGAAAATATCTCAATAACGCTTAAATGTCCAAAAAAATATTTCAACAAATTTAAATTATGGTTCGCAAAATGGCTCCAAAGCAATTCTAAACTATTTTAAAAATGTATCAAAAGTATCCCATAAACGTGGCAAAATTGCCTCTAAAATTTGGTTTGATGTTTCAAAAATGTTCCAGGGAATGTTACAAAAATATATCTCAAAAACGTTTAAATAATACATATCTCTAAAATGTATCATAAATGTCTCAGAAGTGTTTTAAAAATGTTCCAAAAACGTACGTTTGATATGTTTAGAAAATGTTTCACAAATGTTTCGAAAATATCTCAAAAGTGTTTCAAAAATATCTCAAAATATTTTGAGAATGTTCCAGAAAAGTTTTAAAAATGTTTTAAAAATGTCTTAGCATGGTTCAAAATTCTCTCAAAAATGTCATTAAAATAATATTCTAACGAATTTAGAATAATGTTAACAAAATGTCTCCAGAATAATTCTCAACAATTTACATGAAAGATTGTTTCAAAAACGTCGCAAAAATGTTCTCAAAAAGGTTTAAGAAATGGTCATAAATTTTTTAGAAATGTTTCAAAAACCTAGCAAGAAAATCAATGACTCGAAAATTGTTTCAGAAAGGTTTCAAAAATACCTTGAAAATGTTTGAAGAATTTTTCAAAAATGTCAAAGAAATATGACGTCGTACACAAATTACGTAACGCATGAAGGGGGGGGGGAAAGGGGGTTGAGTGTGCGTTACTTATTGTTACGTAGTGGAGAGGGTGGGAGGGGGTTTGTAGACAGTTACGTAACTGTGATGTTTGCTCGAAATTTAAAATTTTGGAGGGGGTATGAAAATCAACGAACCATAAATTTCTTAAAAATGTTTGAAAAGTGTAAATTAAATATCTCAGAAGTGTTACAAAAACGTGGCAAAAATTTTTCAAAAATATTTCTATAATATTTCATTGATGCTCCAGAAATGTTGAAGAATACAAAATACTTTCGAAAATGTTTCAGAAATCTTTCAATAATATCTCAAAAATGTTCAAAAAAGTATCTCGAAAGTGTCTCAAAAATTTTTTAGTAATGTTTCATTGATGTTTCAGAAATGTTGCAAAAATATATTATAAATATTTCAAACATGTGTCAAAAACGTCGTAAAAATGCCTCAAAAATGGTTTAAAAATGTTTTGTAAATGTTTTAATAACATTGAAAAAATGTTTCAACAATGTTTGAGATATGTTTGAAAATCTCTCAGAAATGTTTCAAAATTGTCTCAAAAAAGTTCAAAAAATGTCTCATACACGTAATTTAAATATCTTAACGAATCTTTCAATATAATTCAAAACGACTCTTAAATAATGTCAAAAATGTCTCAAAAATGTTTGAATAAGTTTCTAAAAAATTTTTCGAAATATTTTAAAAATATCTCGAAAAGTGTTTAAAAACTAGTTTTAAAAATTGAGATATATTCTAAAATTTTTTAAAAAATGTCATATAATCTTTAAAAATATTTTAGGATTGTAATATGAATAAATAACAATTTTGAAAAAATGTTCAAGAGTAACAAACTGTCTCAAAAATATCTTGAAGATGTTGCAAGTTCTAAACTGTTTCAAACATATTTCAAAAATGTTACAAAAATGTCCAAAAAATGTCTCAGATAAAACTCAAAAATTGTTCAAAAATATCTGAATAATGACTCGAAATATTCTCAAGAAAAAGGTCTAAATTATGTTAAAAAGTCATCGCAAAAATATTTTGAAAGAGTCTTGAAAATGTTTCAAAGATATTTCGTAAAAACGACTCAAAACTCTCTTAGAAATGCTTGACCTTTTTGGTCGTACAATGTCTAAGAAATGTCCCAAAAATGTCTCAAATAGTCTCTTAAACATTAGAGACATGAAAATTTGAAGAAAATATATCGAAAAATACAGTTTAATCGTTTCCCTAAACTGTCTCAAAAATGTCACAAAAATTTTACCAAAACACAATTTCAGGTATACGAATATGTTTCAAAACATCAAAAATATTTCAAACGCTTTAAAAATGTTTAAACAATATCTCAACATTGTTTCATAAATGTCTTAGAAGTATTTTAATTAAAAAAGGTCTTTGGAATGTCTCGAATATGTTCCAAAACTGTCTCAAGAATGATCCAAAAATATCTCAAAACAGTTTCAAAAACATTTCAAATACAATTAAAAACTATCTTGAACTAACTCACAACTGTTTCAAACGTTTCTTTAAAACGTCTGAGAAATATCTTTAAGATATCTCAAATATGTCGCAAAGCTGTTTCAAAAATGTCACAAAAATGTTTCATAAACGGTCCTCAAATATCTTTAAAACGATACAAAAACGTCTCAATAATGTCCTAAAAGTGTATAAATAATGTCAAAAGAATCGAAAATTACAAAAACCGGTATCAAAAATGTTGAAAGTGTCAAATTATTTCGATAAAATGAAACAGTAAAAAAATCAATAAGTTATTCGAAAAGTTGTGAAGTCCAGTAAAATCATTATTTCAGAAAGTTATAGACTAAACCAAAAAACGAAAGCCGCTGAGTCGGAAATGTTTGATGAAATGACGAAAATTTCGAATATTAAACCAGCCAACGAGTCGATAAGTCATATTTTTGTTTCGTTTTGTAATACAACTTCACAATTACAATTGTAGTGTTTTTTTTACTTCAGCTACAATAGAACAAGTTGAATTCCAACTAAATTGCATTTGTATCAATCGGTTTTGAGTAAGTTTTCAGTTTCAATTATAAATCACCGCAAACCAGTTTCTTTTTCAGCTCAGACGCAAATGTCGGAAAATTGCAAGCTACACCACATTACACTTGGCTCACCGTCCTTTGATCCCATTAAAAAATAACTACGCTCCAAATAAACAATGTTCCAAAAAGCTTACATTGCACTGGAATGCTCCCCTCCTCGTACGGTTGGAAAAATCTCAACAACCTTTTTTTTCTCAACTGTTGATGTTTAACACTAAACTGTCTTCTGGTAGCTGTACCGAAAAACACACACACGCCAACACGGACTTGGTACTTGGTTAGTCGGGGTTAAACACACCGCCGCCTACTTTGCACAAAACTGTTACTAATTATAATTCCAACTTTTGTGGCTTGACAGTTGTCACAGTTGCACACACACACACACACTTTATTTCCCGCGAAATTGTGCACACTATTCAAGGCTGCTCTGTGTACGCCCTGAATTTTTATTTTCTCCTTCGTCTTCTGACGATTGACCACAGCAGGCGAAGAGAGGTTTACTTTTCACGCACGACCCGACCGACCGGCTACCAGTTGACTGACCGCAGCTCACTCTCTCTCTCTCTCCTTAGGGCGTAGCAAGGGGGAAACGAATAGTCCAATTCCGAACAATGATTGATGACTTCCAAACAAAAGCAGTGACGGAGGATTTGTTTACAGCTTCTTCTGTTTTTTTTTTCTATCTCGTCAGATCAAAACAATAGAAGTGCGAAAGCAGTTACTTCTTTTTTTGCGTGGTTGCTGGTAGCGCGTTTTACAATGTGTGTTTGCAGTTGAGTTGTTGTCTTTTAGCTATAACTTGAATTGATTTCTTTTAAATGCTGATTGGTTTTTTGATTTTTGCTAAAGAGCGTAAGTGTGAAGTTAGAAGAACAACGTTTTCAGCTCGGCCGACGAAAATCGACTGACTGGACCGATCGCAGTAAGCATTCCGTCATCCAGGAACAGAAAACAGCACCACCTTGATTTGCTAACCGCTCACTTGGCGGGGCGGCACTCGCGAGAGAAAATGGACGAGTACCGTGAGTAGCAGTAGCAGCAAAGGGGTGGAAACTGGAAAAAAGCATGTGACTCTCCGATAAAACGATGCTGTCTGAACAGCATCCTTTGCTGGAAATTCCCACTTGGGGGAAAAGTGGTGAGTGTGATCGAGACCTGGTTTGTTTACCTAATATATCTGTCTGGCAAATTCTTCGGATAGGGGATGATGGAGTGCGAACTATCTCGACATTGGGTGAGTTTTTGATTTGTTTTAATGTTCGAAATACCACAGCAATATCACAAAAATGATTCGAAAATAAATGAAACCGTCTTAAAATAGTTTCAAAAACGCAATACGTATTTCAAAAAACGTTTAAAACGATGACTCAGAAACATATCAGAAATGATTCAAAAATGTCTAACAATAAAAAATAATAGATACCTTTAAAATGTTTTGGAAATGGCACACAAATGTCTCAAGAAAGTTTTTAAAAAAGTATATCTGTATCAAAATTGTCCAAAAATCAAATATTGTCAAAATTGCCAAAACAAAAATATCTTAGAACTGTTTCATAAACGTAGTAAGTAAATCAGCGTCGCAAAAATGTTTCAAAAATATTCCAGAAATGTGAAACATATCTCGAAAAATCTCGCAAATATTTTAAAAGCGCTGCAAAAATGTCTCGACAACGTAATAAAAAAATATAATCCCAAAAAATGTCTCAAATATCATTGAATAATGTTTCAAAAATATCTAAATAAGGTTCTGAAAATGTCTCATAAATGTTTTTGTGTTGACAAATGACTTGAAAATGTTTAAAAAATGTCTCATCATGTTCAAAAATTGTCTCAGATATGTTTCCAAGTTGTTTCAGAAATGTGTCTAAAATATTTCGAAAATGTTTAAACGATGTTTTTGAAATGATACAAAAATGTCAAAAATGGCAATGATGTCCAAAATGTAAGAAATGTAAAAATGCAATGAAAAAACTACATAGAAGAAGGTAAAAAATGTCACAAATAACAAAAATGAAAGGAACATCCAAAATTCCCCCGAAATGTCTCAAAAACAACTTTTGCAAAATTTCTGAAATATAATATCATATAAAAATCTCAAAAATGTCTCAAAATCGATCCAAAAAATTTAAAAAAATTTGTTCAATATAATTTAAAAATGTTTAGAATGTCGAAAATATCAAAAATGTCAAAAGTGTCAGAAATGTTGAAAATCAAATAAAAAAAATAAAAAAAAATTAAAAATTCCACATAGGGTATCGGCTCTATTTTCGTCTGATTTTACCTATTATCGTCAGGGGGGTAAATGATGTCTAAGATCGTTAATTTCTGGCATAATGGTTCTCCATAACGCAGAGCACCTTCCTGCAAAAGATTAGTTCTCTATGACTTCATTAACCCCTCCGACGATACTAAGTAAAACCTGACGACAATGGAGCCGGTACCCTATATCAAAATAAAAATTTGAAAATATGCTAACTGTCAAAACTACCATTAAATATCAAAAAAGTATCAAAAACAACAAAACTTTTAACAGGGCATAAATTTCTGGAATTTCAAGAATGTCAAACATGCCGAAAACGTTTTAAAATCTTTAAAAAATTTACTTGCAAACGTAGTCAAATAAACGTCGGAACAATCTCAAGAATTGTTCCCAAAATGATTCCAAAATAATCCAAAACTATCTAAAACGACGCAAAAATGTTTCAAATATGTTTCAAAAATGTTTCAAAACCTATCCTGAGAATGTTTCAATCATGATCCAGACATGTTTCGAAAATATCTCAGGAATGTTTCAAAAATGTTCCAGTATGTATCAAAAGAGTCTCAAAAATGTTTCTAAAATATCTTAAAAATGTCTCAGAGATGTTTCAGAAATGTTTAAAAAATATCCCAGCAAAGTTTAAATAACATCATAAAAATGTTTTTGTATTTAAAATGTCTTAAAAATGTTTCCTAAACATTTCTAAAATGTCTCAGGGATGTTTCAGAAATGTTTCAAATATGCATCAAAAAAGTTTAGAAATTATCTAAAAAACGTTACAAAAATTTTTCTTTAAGGTTCCAGAATTATTTCAAAAGTATCTAAGAAATGTTTCAAAAATGTTTTAGACATTTTCCTAAAGTGTTTCAGAAATGTATCGAAAATGTTTCAATAATGTTTCAATAAGAATAACGTTTGAAAAATATGTTAGGATTGTTTTAGAAATTTCTCAAAAATATTTTGAAACTGTTACGAAAATGTTCCAGAAAAGGTTCAAAAGAATCTCAAAAATATCTTAAGAAGTCTCTGAGATGTTTCAGAAAAATTTCAAATATGTATCAAAAATATCTAAAAACTATCAGAAAAAAAAATCCAAAAATGTTTCAAAAATATCTCAAGATTATGTTTCAATAATGTTTCTAAACGTTTCAGAAATGGTTCAAAAGTATCTTAGAAATGTTTAAAAAATATCTTAAAAATGTCTCAGATGTTTTCCTAAAATGTTTCGATACGTATCGAAAAGGTTTCAAAAATATCTTAAAAATGTCTCAGAGATGTTTCAGATAGTATCATGAAAATTTTTAAAAAAAGTTTCAATAAAGTTTCAGAATTGTCTCAAAAATATCTAAGATTGTTTGAAAACCATCCCAAAAATGGTTCAATAATGTTTAAACAAGTTTCTAGAATGGTTCAAAAATATCTCAAAATTGTTTAAAAAATATCACGAAAAAGTTTTCAAAACGTTTCAGAAATGTTCAAGAAATGGTTCGAAAGCATCTCAAAAATGTTTCAAAAATATCCTAAAAATGTCTTAGATATTTTCCTCAAATGTTTCAAATATGTACCGAAAATGTTCAAAAATTATCTTAAAAAGGTTCAAAATTGTTTAACAAATGTTTTACCAATGTTCCAGGAACGTTTCAACAATATCTCAAAAATGTTTTAAAAATTTCCCATAAATGGTTCAAAAGTATCTCAGAAATGTTTCAAGAATATCTTTAAAATGTCTCAGAGATTTTCCTGAAATGTTTGTATCGAAAAGGTTTCAAAAATATTTTAAAAAATTCTCAGAGATGTTCCAGTAATGTTTCAAGTATGTATCAAAAATCTTGAAAAATTATTTTGAAAATGTTACAAAAATATCTTAAAAATGTCTCAGATATTTTCCTCCAATGTTTCAAATATGTATCGAAAAGGTTTCAAAATTTTCTTAGAAATTTCTCAGAGATGTGCCAGTGATGTTTCAAATATGTATCAGAAACATTTCAGGAATGTTCAAGAAATGATTCAAAAGTATCTCAAAAATGTTTCAAAAACGTTCCAAAAATGGTTCAAAAGTATTTCAGAAATGTTTTGAAAATATCTTAAAAATGTCTCAGATATTTTCCTCAAATGTTTCAAATATGTACCGAAAATGCTCAAAAATTAATTTGAAAATGTATCAAAAAAGTTTCAAAACTGTTTCAACAAGGTTCCAGAAACGTTTTAATAATATCTCAAGAATGTTTTAAAAATTTCCTATAAATGGTTCAAAAGTATCTCAGAAATGTTTCAAGAATATTTCAAAAATGTCTCAGAGGTTTTCCTAAAATGTTTCGAATATGTATCGAAAAGTTTTCAAAAATATTTTAAAAATTTCTCAGAGATGTTCAAGTAATGTTTCAGGTATGTATCAAAAATGCTTAAAAATTATCTTGAAACAAAAACAAAAATGTTTCAATAAGGTTCCAGAAATGTTTCAAAAGTATTTCAGAAATGTTTCAAACATATTTTAAAAATGTCTCAGATATTTTCCTTAAATGTTTCAAATATGTATCGAAAAGGTTTCAAAAATTTCTTAGAAATTTCTCAGAGATGTGCCAGTGATGTTTCAAATATGTATCAGAAACGTTTCAGGAATGTGCAAGAAATGATTCAAAAGTATCTCAAAAATGTTTCAAAAATGGTTCATAGTATTTCAGAAATGTTTTGAAAATATCTTAAAAATGTCTTAGATATTTTCCTCAAAGGTTCCAGAAACGTTTCAATAATATCTCAAAAATGTTTGAAAAATTTCCTATAAATGGTTCAAAAGTTTCTCAGAAATATTTCAAGAATATCTTAAAAATGTCTCAGAGATTTTCCTAAAATGTTTCAAATATGTATCGAAAATGTTTCAAACATGTTTCAACAAGGTTAAATAAATGTTTGAAAAATACCTTAAGATTGTTTAGAAAATATTTCAAAAATATTTCAAAAATATCTCAAAGCTATTTCAAAAATGTTCCAGAAATGGTTCAAAAGTACCTCAGCAATGTTTCAAAAATATCTTAAAAATGACTCAGAGATGTTTCAGAATTTATCATGAAAAAATTTTGAAAATGTTTCAATAAAGTTCCAGAAATGTTGCTAAAATATCTCAAGATTGTTTAAAAAACATCTTAAAAATGTTTCAATAATGTTTAAACAAGGTTCTAGAAATGTTTCAAAAATATCTCAAGATTGTTCAAAAAGTATCACAAAAAAGTTTTAAAAACGCTTCAGAAATGTTTCAAGAATATCATAAAAAATATTTAGAGATTTTCTTAAAATGTTTCGAATATGTATCGAAATGGTTTCAAAAATATTTCAAGAATTTCTCAGAGATGTTCCAGTAATGTTTCAAACATGTTTCAAAAATATTTGAAAATTATCTTGAAAATGTTACAAAAATGTTTCAATAAAGTTCCAGAAATGTGTTAAAAAGTACCAGAAATATTTCAAAATTATCCTAAAAATGTCCCAGACATTTCCCTAAAGTGGTTTTAAATATGTATCGAAAATGTTTCAAAAATGTTTCAACAAGGTTGAAGAAATGTTTAGAAAATATCTTAAGATTGTTAAAAATTCCTCAAAATTGTTCCAAAAATGTTCACGAAATGGTTCAAACGTATCTTAGAAATGCTTCACAAGTATCTTAAAAATATCTCAGAGATATGTTTCAAATGTGTATCAAAAATGTCTAAAAATTATCATCAAAAATTTTCGAAAATGTTTCAATAAGGTTACAGTAATGTTTAAAAAATATCTCAAGATTGTTTAACGAATATCTTAAAAATGTTTCAGAGATGTTTCAACAAGGTTCTAGAAATGTTTCAAAAATATCTTAGGACTGTTTCAAAAATATCACAAAAATGTTTCAATGATGTTTCAAAACGTTTCAGAAATGTTCCAGTGATGGTTCGAAAGTTTCTCCGAAATTTTTCAAGAATATCATAAGTGTCAAAATTATTTCATAACAGTTTCAAAAAGTTTAAAAGTATCTCAAAAATGAACACGTTCCTGAATGTTTCAAAACCACATTTGAAACATGTTTATATTAATAACTATTTAAAATTGTGTTAAAAACATCCCAAAAATGTTTTAAAGATGTTCTAGAAAAATCCTATGTTTAAAATGTCCCGAAATTGTTTAAAAATGGCTTAAAAACTTCACAAAAAGTTGATAAAAATGTATCAAAAACGCTTTAATAATGTCTTGAAAATATTTTAGAACTGCCCTGAAATGTCCAGCAAATTCTCAGATTTGTCACAAAGTTGTTTCATGAATGTTTTGAAGATTTTTCAAAAAAGTCTTAAGAATATCTAAATAATATTTGAAAAATATCTCTAAAATTTAGCAAAAATGTTCCAGTAATGTTCCAGCAAAGTTTTAAAAATGTTCCAGAAATGTTTAGAAAATATTTCTAAAATGTTTCAAAACTGTTTTAAAAGTGTTCCAAAAATGTTTCCAAAACATGTCAAAAGTATTTGAAAAATGTCTAAAAAACGTAGGAAAAAAAACAAAGTTGCAAAAACCGTTCTAAGAAATGTCTCGAATATGTTTCAAAACTGTCGAAAATACCTCATGTTTTATGTTTCAAATATGTTTGAAAAATGTATCAAATTGTCTCTTAAGATGTTTCATTTTTAAAAAGTTCCAAAAATGTTTTAAAAATGTCTCAATAATGGCTTAAAAACATCACGAAAAGGTGGTAAAAATGAATCAAAAATGTTTTGATAATGTATTGAACATGTTTTTAAACTGCCCTAAATGTCCAAAAAATGTCTCAGATATGACACAAAGTTGATTCAGAAATGTCTTAAATATGTTTCAAGAATGTTTCAAAAATCCTTTAGAAAAAAATTCAAAAATGTTTCAAAATTTTTTTCAAAAATCATCAAAATAGTTAGAAAAATGTCTCAAAAATATCTCATGCTCCATGTTTCAAATATGTTTAAAAGATATTTCAAATTGTCTTTCAAGATATCCCATTTTTGAAATGTGCCAAAAAATGTGCCATTAAAACATGTTTTTATAATGTCTTGAAAATGTTTTACCACTGCCTTAATATGTTTTCAAAATGGTTCGAAAAAGTTACAAAAAAGTTTCGAAAAAGTTGAAAAAATGCTTTACAAATATTTCCATAATTTTTCAAATATGTGTCAAATTGTCTCTTAAGATATCACATTTTTGAAGTGTCCCAAAATTGTTTCAAAAATTTCTCAATAATGGCTTGAAAACATCATGAAAACATGGTACAAATGTATCAAGAATGTTTCATTATTGAAACATGTTTTAAAACTGCTATAATACATTCCGAAAAAGATAAAAGATTTCAAAAAACTTAAAAAAATACTTCACAAATGTTTCAATATTGTTTCATATATGTGTCAAATTGTCTCTTATCTAAGATATCACATTTTTAAAGTGTTCCAAAATTGTTTTAAAAATGTCTTGATAATGGCTTAAAAAATTACGAAAACGTGGTAAAAATGTATCAAAATTGTTTTAATATTGTCTTGAAAATGTTTCAAAACTCCCCTTAAATCCCCTTAAATACTGTTTCAGATATGTCACAAAGCTGTTTCGAAATGTTTTAAAAAATTAAAAAAAAAAAGGATCAAATTTGTTTCAAGATAAAACATTTTAAAAATGTTTTAGAATAGTATTTTACCTCCCCAGCTGGTCTCGAGGTACGATGCTGGCCTAACAAGCCAGTCGTCGTAGGTTCGAGTCTTGACTCGGGCGAGACTGTTAGTGTCAGTAGGATCGTAGCGCTCGCGCCGCAATTGTCCTGTACACTTAACGGTTGGCTGCAAAGTCTGTGTAAACAGAAGGTCAAGTTCCAAATCGGAATGTAGCACCAAGGCTTTGCTTTGCTTTGTTTGGAATCGTTCTAAAAATGTCTCAATGTGTGTCAAATTGTCTTTTATCTAAGATATCACACTTTTAAAAAGTTCCAAAATTGTTTCAAAAATGTCTTAATAGTGGCTTGAAACCATGACGAAAACGTGGTAAAAATGTATCATAAATATTTTGAAAATGCCTTGGAAATGTCCAAAGAAAATCTCAGATATGTCTTAGTTGAATATGTTTCTAAAATGTTTCAAAAAAGTTTCAACAAAGTTTCGAAGTTCCATTTTGAAAATGTCCCAAAATTATTTCAAAAATGTCTCACTAATGGCTTGAAAACATCATACAAATGATAAAAATGTATCACAAATGTTTCGATAATGTCTTGAAAATGTTTTAAAACTGGATCAAAATTTTAAGAAATTGTTTCAGATATGTCACGAAGTTGTTTCAGAAATGTCTTCAATAAGTTTCAAAATGTTTCAAATGAGTTTCAAGAAAGTTTCGAAAAAGATCCCAAAATGTTTAAATAAGTTTTTCAAAAATTCATCAAATTGTCTCTTATGATATTACATTTTTAAGATATTTCCGAATTGTTTTAAAAATGTCTTAATAATGGCTTTAAATCATCAGGAAAACTTGGTAAAAAAGTATCGAAAATGTTTTAATAATATCTTGAAAATGTTTTGAAACTGCCCCAAAATGTTTCAAAAATGTTTCAAAAAAGTTTCAAAAAGTTTCAAAAAAGTTCCAAAAGAGTTTCAAAAAGGTTCCAAAAAAGTTGCTTCACAGATGTTTTAATAATTTTTCAAAATTGTATCAAATTGTCTCTTAAGATATTACATTTTTAAAGTGTCCCAAAATTGTTTCAAAAATGTATCATGCATTCCTTGAAAGCATTACGAAAACGTGGAAAAGGCATCCAAAAAACTATTCAAAAATGTCCAAATATTGTTTCAGATATGCCACGAACTTGTTTCAGAAACGTTTTAAATATATTTCAAAAATGTTTCGAAAGATTCTTAAAAAAGTTTTGACACAATTTCAAAAAAAAAAACAAATCCGTGAATGTCAATTTACTAAGTTTTCATCATTTCAAACCAGTCACTTCTTACAGCATCTCGATCATACTCATGGTTCATAACAATTTACAGAAGGGGCATCTTTGCCGATTGAGGATTCCGGCCTTTCTCTGGCTAAACTCAGTCTTTTTACAGTATCATGAAATACAAACAATCTTCATATTCATATACTTGACCATGAATTCCGACGATACCTTCGGAAAATTAAAATTCTTTCTGCTTTGTTTATTTTAAACATTTAACAAGGCTGAAATTATTAACTGTTACTGCACAGTTCAATTGTCTGGTGAATACAACTAATATCAAACATTTATGAATTAATTATACGATTTTTATTATGTTTCTTTCAACAGAGTCGACTTGAGCACATCGATTAGTGCGTTTTCGACGTAGAATTATGTCTTACGGCAACATCTCTTAAAATAGCATATCAATAAAATGTACTAGAATTGTTTTTAAAAAAGTCTTAATAATGGCTTAAAAACATCACGAAAACGTGGTGAAAATCTCTAAAAAAATGTCTTGAAAATGAGTTAAAACTTCCTTAAAACGTCTTAGATTAGTCACAAAGTTTAATAAATGTTCTTAATATGTTTCAGAAAAGTTTCGGAAAAGTTTCAATAATGTTTCTATAATGTTTTAACCGTGTTAGAAACCATACAAAAATATCGTTTCAAAAAGAAATAATATCGTAAATATCGTTTTAAAAAAAGCCTAAAATCTTTTTAAATAGTGTCAGAAATATCAAAAACAATAAAAATGTCAGCCAAGCCAAATGTCAAAAAAGGATAGTGATGAATAAAACATAAAATGATGAAAATAACAGGCGTTAAAGGGAAAAACCTTTGACGAATTGTACAGTAAATCAACTTTGCTTCGAACATTCGAAGTGTGAATTTCCCATTTTTTAAAGATTTCCCTACTGAGAGTGACACTCGGCCGAAGCTTTCTCTACCTCTCCCTCTCCCTCTCTCTCTCTCCAGAATCCTTCGGAGCGTAACACACCCGCATGCGAACACCGAGCGGAACTCACTTCCAGAACAGCGTCCCACTCGGGTGAGAGGAAAAGAAATTTCAAGGTTTTGCTTCTGCATCCGATTCGTTGACTGCTGGCGTGTGGTAATAATCATCTGTTTGCATCCTACAGCTGGCGTCGTCCTTCAAAAAGGACAACATTGAACCGCGTGGAATCGGCTGCTGCTGCTGCTGCCCGTTTGATTGAGACCGGGTGGAGTTTTCTCTCTGCGGGCCTTGGGAAAGTTTGTTCGCGCGTGTGTGTGCGTGTGTTGGAACTCAGTCCCAATCACATGTCGCGGCAGGACGAAGAATGCTAGCGGGAGCATCCGAGCACCCTTCCCTGAAATTGCTGATGAAGACAATCAACTGCAGGTGAACCGTTACCACCGGGGGAGCTAGCTGAGTAGAGAGGCCTTTCAACGCTTGGTGTACGCAGTAAAGCGATCCGTGACATTTCCTGCGTATGATTTGCTCTTCCCAAGCAGGCAGGTACGGTAATTTATGCTGGCAAGCGGAACCGGACGCTTCTGCCGTCGGGTTTTTACGACTTCGTCCGGGGGGAAACGTTGTGTGCCATGCGAATGTATCTCTGTGTCTATGTGCGTGTGTGAAGAAAGCTTGATGGCACTTTTAGTGTTTTTGTTATTCCACTAGTCCAGGAAGTTATAGCTAGTTTTGATAGCCGCCAACAAGTAGGCTATGCGTATGAGAGACAGTCAGAAGCAGGACTGAGTAAAATTTAATGTTGATTAGTGAGGAAGTAGCCATAACCAAGTCAGTCGGAAATCCGGTTTTTAGGCAGTTCACTTTCGTTCTCACAGTTTCTGTATTTTTTGCCGCACCATTCAATGCCGTTCCTGAATGAATGGCTGCCGCCGCTATGGACTGTAATTAAAAATGATACCCTTCTCATCGGTATTCTACCGTTTTGACTGGATGACTTTTTTCGTTTGCCCACAAAAAAAAAAAAACAGCACTCAAGCTGGCTGTCAAATGCACGAGAGCGTTCTGAGGTAAAATTATCAATGGATCGTAAATTTGAAACTCGAGGGGTTTGTTGAAGCCCGTTAGTTTCGGTGGACGCATTGAAACGGCACCTGAGCGAGGCCAAAAAGTGACCAACTCTGTTACATGATTGATGGTGAAAAGGTACAGCAGCAGCAGCAGGTACGACCACGAGAAAGTGCTTTTATCTCTATTCTGGGGACGTTTTTTTCCCCTTACTCTTTGGAGATGGAATTTCAGGATACGATACAAACGTGAATGGGTGCCAAATCCCCCGGGCTAGAAGTAAGAGTTTAGTGCCCCGTTTCAGAGCTAAACCATGTTTGTACTTTTTCGGGTTGAGAGCGAAATTTGGCTTGCGATACAGATAGGAGGCGAACCCTTTAATGTGCTCCCACTCGGATGGATAGTTTTTGCTCTAGGATTACATTTTCATCGGTTTCACCGCGGTTGGGATATTGTATCCGGAAAAGCCGTTCAGATGCTGAATAGATGTAACAGCGACGCCAAAATGGCATCACTTTGTATTAGTTAATTGTTTTTTTTTCTGTGATGTGAATTTTTGTACCTCCGATGTTGGGTTATATTTTTGGCCATTAGAATTTAACTCGTTTTTGCGAATGTTTGCCATTGAAAGCTGTGCATGAGGTTGGACCCTTGACTTATATAAGTTAATAGTAACAGTTTTATTTTTCTTCTAATTTTCCGATTGACAGACGAGATCATCCATAAAATATGTTTGACTGTTTCAACTTACTTGACTTCCTGGATTGAAAATAGGAATGTTGCCGAGCGTGACGAGTTACTTACCTAGAATAAAACAAAAGTAATATTTTTAGAAACACTGCTTAATGTCATTCAATTAAATGTTAGATTCAATTATATTAGTTTACAAACGCACGCTTTAAAGCTCAGCAATAATATTCAACATCGATTTTTAGGGATTCAAATAAAAAACTTAATTTTGCAAAATTTGTTATAGGCTAGAAATTATTCGGAACGATTAAAAACGATTGGTTCGAAATGCAAACAATCATTCAATTTAACTGTACTTCCCAGCCACGGCTCATTTCCGCTCCCAAGATAATGGTCAATATTTGACGCTCTTAATCCGTGCCGGCACTCCGGAAGAACGCAATGGCACGCAAATGGTGTATATCGATCAGAAGGAAATCAACACCACAGCCGTCGTCCGTCAACAAAGGGCGGATCGATTGATTCCCAGCCGGGACCAGTTTTATTTGAATTTACTTCGATGAGCAATTTAAATCGAGAAGCGCACTTCAGTTTGGGTTGAATCGTTTCCTTCCCCTGCCTGTTGCCGTCTCATAACTAATAGAATGAGTTTTCCTTGTGGAAAGGGCACCGAAATAATCAAAATTACATGAAAATTGCCAGCATAACGAAATTTAAAGATTTTTTAAATAACAAAATCACAAATAATCTCTGGAGTTCTTTTCTGGTTTCTGGGTATCATCTCGATTCCGGAAATACCCATGTTAGGTGGTATTTACCCATTGCAGGCTGTTTTCCAGGAACCAGAAATCACCTTCTTGAACTTCACAATGGCGCCTTGTTTGGCTGTTTTTCAAAAAGCCGGAAGACATTTTTGGCTGTTTTTCTCTGGTTTTGAGAAACGCGTCACGTTTTTGAACACACAGCATCATATCAGTTCCGAAAATACGCATATTGGGTGGCTATCGGCCTTTTTGGACTGTTTCCCAGAAACCGGATGTCACTTTTAAAACCTTTTTTTAACTTTTCCAGACTCTGGATACAACCGCGATTCTCAAAATATCCATATTGGCTGGTATTTGGCTTTGATTCCAGCCCTGATTGTTTAAAATCTGAGTGCAAAACACGGCTCTATCGTTTCTGATAGTATAGTATTTAAATTTTCTGCTTTTTTGTGGACGTGTTTTTTTCGTAAGATTTGGACCACTATTCAATTGCTCCTCTATGAATTTTAATTCATGTCTCCTTCCTTATTTTCTTATCTTTTGTGTATTAACTTTTTTATTTGCATGATATTCTCCGTTGTCTATTTTACCTTCATTTTCCTGTTTTCTTTGTAATATGTATTCTTTCTATTTCTCCTGTTTTTTTTTTCTTTTTTCCAGTTGTCTCTTTTTATCTTTACCTTACTTATCTTTTTTTTTGTTTTCTACGACTTTCTCTTAGTTTGCTGTGTCTTCTCTCTGCTCTGTGCTTTGTTTTCATAATTTTTATTTATATTTTCTACATTTTCTTCGTTGCTTGTTATCTGTTGCTTGTTACTTTTGTTGTTTTGTTTTCTCTACTGACCCAGTGTTTTTGATTTTTGTTTTCTTTGTATTGTTCGTTCTTTCTGTGTTCTTTTTACCTCTATTCACCACTTCCTCTGCATTCTTTTTTTTTCTATATCTTTCCTCAGTTTCATTTATTTATTCATTTGACTTATTTTTTTCTATTACCTCCATATCATTTTCATGTTTGCTTTTACTTTTTTTTGCTATTCACTTCATTTACTAGGTTTAAGCTGTAGTTTTTTCTGATATTTTTTCTTCTCTGTTATCTTTGTTTTCTATATTCATGCTCTCCTGTATTCCTCGTTGTTTTCTTTGTTTTTTTTTTGTTTTCTACGGTTTCTTTGAAATTTGTATATAGAAAATATACAAATTTCAAAGCAACCCCTCAATCTTTTTTCTTTTTTTTCAGTAGTCTATTTTATTTCGTTTCTGTTCTCGCTGTTTATCTATTACCATTACTTTTTTTGTTGTTTTCTACTTTTACGGTTCACTTCAAGTTTTCTGTGTCTTCTGTGCTTTGTTTTTTCCATTACTATATCTACCTTGTTGTTATGTTCATTTGAAGCTTTTATTCTATATTTGCTTTCTCCTTTTTATCTGAGCTTCACTGTTACTTCTGTTGTTTTTGTTTTTTCTATTGTTCCTGTTTTCTTAGCATATTTTGTAATTTTTGTTCTATATGTTTCCTCTTTTCCTACATTCACCACTTTTTCTGTACACTGAATTCTATTTTTACGCGACTTTTGTACGTTATTTTATTTTAAACGCGATTTTCTTGAAATTACGCGATTCGTGACATGGGAACATTTGTATTAGAACTAAGATGTAACTCACACACATACTTACACATACATACACACATACACATATAAACATACACACACCTACACACATACATACATACATACACACATAAACACGTACACACACATTTACCACATAACCAAAGATTTTGTCAAAACCACGCGACCTTCTTTTTACACGATTTGCTCCAAATTATGCGATTTGTTTAAAATTACGCGATGTTTCTACGTGATTCTTTTTTTTTTGCGCGCACACATCAATCGCGTTACAAGAGAATCCAGTGTATTCTGCAGTTCTTTTCTGTTCTATGCTTTTCTTTGTTTTATTTGTTCGTTCTTTTGTTTGGCTTTTTTTGTTTTCCTTCTATTTGCTTCGATTTAACTGTAGTTTTTTTCTGTCGTCTTTGTTCTCATTTATCTATGTTTTCGGTTTCTGAGAGTGTTTCATTTAGTGACTGAGGTATTCCTGGTTGTTTTCTTTGTTTTTTTTTGTTATCTACGTTTTCCGTTTTCTTAGTAATTTATATCCTTCCTATTTCCTCTCGATTTTACTGTTTTTAAGTAGTCTATATTTGATTTCGTTTCTGTTTCACTGATGTTTTATTTATCTTCTTTTTTAGTTTTTCACGTTCTCTTTGTTTTTTTTTTTCTAAGTTTTCTGTGCCCCATTTTGTTTTGTTTTGTTTTTTTTTTAGTTCTTTGTTCGCTTTGTAGAATTGTTCTTTTTTTAGTTTTTATTTATATTTTCACATTTTTCTTGTTTCTTCTTATATTTGTTTTTCTGTTAACTTTGTTTTTATTGTTTTCTCTATGCTTTTTGTTTTCATCGCTTTCTTTCTACTTTGTTTTTTTTTGTGTCATCTGTTTACTCTTTTCCCCACTTTCTCTGGGTATAGTTTTTCTCTATTCTATATCTTTTCTCTGTTTAATTTAGTTTCATTTATTCGTTTTTTTTTGTTTCATATATGTTATGTTTCTCCTTTTAATCCTATATTTTCCAAGTTTTGCTCTATGCTCTTTTTGTATGTTATGTGTTTCTGCTCTTTCCCCTTTTTTGGAATACAGTCATACCTCGATATAAGGTAACTTAATTTTTATTTTCGTTACGTTATATCGAAGCAAAATTTTTTTTTGACGTGGGACTACGTCTTTGTTTACTAACTGAGATGCATTCTGTAAAATTGGAAATGAAACAGGCAAATGCTGCGTCAGATTTCAAACGTTAATAACAGCATAACCACATGATGTATAACAATAACCAATATATTGTTGTATAGATAAAATGTGTAACAATTTTATAACACGTTAGTTATCATTATTATTTCACTGCTCAACGGTGAAAATTGATAAAAAGTTACAGGGAAACTTACGCGAACAATGAACCAATTACATGCGAGCATTCCTAGCACAGACGACGTGAATGGACACCATCCATTCCCCGTGATAATCTATGTATCAATATCGATATAAAAATTGACAGAGTCTCCCCGTCCCAATAGGTCAATTTGTTTTTGCTTCCATGAGCTTAGACTAAAATGATGTCTCGAAGGTAAAAGTTTCCCGAAAAGTTTTAAACAATCCCCATTCTTGAACAATTTCTAAACCTGCTTTCAGAACCTAATAAAAACTAATGTCTTGAAGGAAAACATGCCGGTAAAAGCAGTACCAGTACCAGTGGAGTAAAGAACCGCAGGTCTCTCGTCGTCTATGATTGCAGCGGTACTCTTCTATTCGTACATTGCAGCGGTACACTTCTATCAAAAACAGTTGCTGTATCATTTATTTTCAATTTAAATACATTTTAAAAAGTTACGTTATATCGAGGTTGCCTTATATCGAGGTATGACTGTACCTGTTGTTGAAAATTTCTCCGCTGTTTTGCTTTTAAAATTATTTGTAATTTTGATTCATGTCTTTCGTTTCATTTGTTCTCTTTATTTTTTTCATTTTCTTTGTGATATTTTTGTATTTTCTCTGTTTGCTGTTTTTTTTTCATATATCCATTTGCGTTTTTTTTCTTGAACTTTTTATTTTCAATGTTCCTTTCCTATTTTCCTGCTTTTTCACAACCTCTTTGTTTCCCCGAATGTTCTTCTCTTGCTCGGTTTTCGCTGTTTACTCTGTTTGGTTTTTAGTTTTTCTTTATCTGTTTTCTCTGTTTTCTTTCTTTGTTGCTGTTTCTTCTGTATTACCTATATACATGTTTTCTATTTGTTTTGAATTTGCTCGTCGTTTGCTCTGTTTACTATTTTCTCTATGTTGTTTTCGTTCCTGTTCGTATCTTCAGTTCAGTTATTCATTATATCTTCTCCATTTTTCACATACGTCTTCTTTGTTTTCTATGTTGTCCTTGATTTATTCTTTTCTATTCCGATTTCCATTGTCCTCGTTTTTTTACGATTTTTTATTTTTGATTTACGATTTTCGATTCTCCTTTCTTAATTTTGTTCTACCGATTATTTAAGATTTTTTTTGATTCTCATTTTATAATTGTTTACACACTGCTGTTTCGATTTTATCACGGTGAAAAAAATACAATGAATTTGACGAAACCTTGCATTCAATGATATAAAAAGTTCTCTTCTCCCAGTTTTCTCCTTGCTTTTTTTTTCGCCGTTTTTTCTGTTTTCTTTTTTATTATTCCTTTTTATTTCCTAACATAGAGATTCATTCTGTTTTCTGTTCGCTTTTGTGTTTTCTACATTTCCTCCATTTGTCCAGATTTTTCTCTGTTTTCTCTAATTTATCCGAATTCTTTATTTCCTTTTTTCTGTTTTCCGTTTCTAATGTTAATTTCCTAAATTGATGTTTTCAAATTATTGTTTTAATGTTTACTGCGTTTTTTTCTGTTATATTTGGGCCTTTTTATTTTTGCTGTTTTTTTTTTCACTGTTGTTTTTCGTATTTCGTAATTCTCAATATTTTCTATTTTTCTCTAGTTTTTTAATATTCATCACTTACGTGTGAAAAAAAAATTGAAAAATCACAAATTTAAGAAACTTTGAAGGTCAACAGTCAAAAAAGGGAGAGAAAATAAAAAGTTAGAATATTAAGAACCTAATAAACGAAGAAATTAAAGTCATATGAAGTTGAATAGAAAACTGCCGAACAGTGAAAAGAGTAAAACAAGTCAAAATATATAACAAAAAGTTCATCAGTGATATAGTTTTAAAAAAAGCTAACGTAATCAATGCATACAAAAAAAAAGAACACAAGAAGCCAAAACATATGTTGAAAAGTCAAAACATCAAAAAGTGCGAAATTCAAATTTAAAATTTAAACGTGAAAGTCAAAAAGTAAGACTATTTCAAAGTCAAAATGATAAAAATTTTACATGCAGATTGAAAATGCATAAAATATTGGAAATATCAAAAATTTACAAATCTGAAAGGGGAAAATCATAGAGTCGAAAAAGTCTTACGCTCAATAGTCAGTAAATCAAAAAATCGAAAAGAAAACAAATGACGAAAGACGACAAAGTAAAAATAAAATATCGAAGAAAAGAGCTTGAGCTTGACGACCGCACATTTCGTAGTTGCTCCTCCGTGATCGATCTGAGCAGGTGAAGTTGCACACGGAACCATGTATATGGCTAGTTGGGATTAGTTTCCCATCTTTAGTGTACAACAATTCAGTAGGAAGTTGTAAGGAAGGAAGTGTAACAGTCGTTGTTGTCGGACACCGAGTTTACCTCCGCATCTCCACGACTGCGACGGAAAGGAAGGGTTGTGTCACCGTGGAAAGTGACATAAACCATCGATGTTGCGCGCAATGTTTACTCATTACAAAAAAGAACGATGAGTTTATATACAAACACTGATTTTTCGCGAACGGCGCTAGCAAAATCAATCCGTCACCCGAAACATCCAAGTATTATTTAAATAATAATTTTTTGATACCAATTCCGGATACAGACGTGGTTCATTGAAAGGTATCCATTGCTTAATCTTTGGATTAATCACGGTATTTTTCGACAACACGAACTTCGATTTGCGACACATTTATAAAACGACACATGAGCAATCTCCGGTTGAATGGTTAGACCGAGATCGAGTTTGTCTATGCATTTTCACGATTGCGGCCGAAAGGAAGTTTTGTGTTAATATGTCTCCGTGGTAAGTGATGGAATCGAACGATGTTGCACGCGAAGATTACTCATTACGGCTCTCTAAAATAAAATATCAAAGAAAAGAAAAGAAAAACAAACAAGTCAACAGTCAAAATGTCAAATAGCGGATAAATAAAAAAATAGTCAAAAGTGAAAGTGAAAAAGTTACAAAATCATATATTCCATAAATCGATGTTTCAAAAAATTAGGAAAACAAAAAGTCAAAAACTACAAAATTTTCGTGAAAAGCCAAACATCGAATGTCAAAAATTAAAACAGAAAACAATTAAATTCAAAATTTTAATTTAATCAGGAAACTTAAAAATTATATGGTCAAAGAGTTGAAAAATCCTAAATTCAAAATGTTAAAAAGCCTGGTTGTCAAGGAGGTGAACATTCAAAAAGTTTTAAGTTCAACATGTAGCAAAAAAGATAAAAAGAAATACAAAATAAAAAGTCCTTTTTTGCAAAAAAGTCAAATAGTCAAACCGTCAAAAGATCATGGAAACATAATGCCAAAACAGGTCAGAACTCAAAACATCAAGAAGTCCAAAATTCAAATTTAAAATTCTAACGGTTAAAAAAATCAAGAAGTGAAACCATTTGAGAGACAAAATTATAAAAACGTAAAATGTACTTAAGTCATATTATATAAGTTAAAGATTGGAAAACGCACACAAAAATCGAAATATCAAAAAAAGTACAGATCGGAAAGCGAAAAATCATAAAATAAAAAATAAAAATAAAAAAAGTCTAAAGGTTAATAGTCAGAACACCAAAAAATCAAAATAGGGAACAAATGGTCAAAAATGTCCAAAACCCAAAAATCGAAAATTCAAACGGAAAAAAATTAAAATCTTATCAATATCAAAAAGTTTACAAAAAATGTCGAAAAATGAAAAGTTGAAAAACGAGAAAGTCAAAAATAAATTATCAAAGAGAATGGAATAAAAACAAACAAGCCAAACCGTGGAAGAATGAAACAGAGTCAAAAATGCGAATAGTGAAAATGTTATCAAATCAAATATCCACAAAATCGATGTATCAAAAAATTAAGAAAAAAAAGTCAAAACAGTTGGAAAGCCAAAACATCAAAAAGTCAACAAGTTAAAAAGTAAAAAATTCGAATGAAAAACTCAAAACGTAAAAAAAGCAAAAAGTAAGAGAATAAGTAGCAAAAGTCAAAATATTAAAAAATCTAAATGCCATAAAGGCAACAAGCCGCTAGATAAAAAATAAAAGAAGACAAAAAATCAAGTTATAAAAAAAATCTAAAACTCGCAACTTCGAAACGGTGAAAAGTAATAAGTCCAAACAATAACAAAACAAGTTCAATTACAAAACAAAACAAAAACGAACAAAAATCAAAACAACTGAAAAGTCAGAATGACAAATAGTCGACAAATCCAAGAGTCAAAAGTTTAAATATTAATAAGTCGTAAAAAGTCATAAGGTAAAAATCTAACCATAAAATGTTAAAAAATAATAGATACGAAATTTACAAAAGTCGAAAAGGTAACAAGGTGGTAGGTCAAAAACTTTGATAAATGGACAAATATAACACAAATTCGAATAACATCAGAAAATTTGAAAATTGTATAGTCAAGACCGGTCGGACGTCTTGGTGGCAGCGTGGGACTCTAAACAGAGCTGACACGATGGTCCCCCGGCGAGACAGGGGGTTGGGGAAGGCCCAACAAGCCGCCCCGGAAAACAACATGTTACAAACAACGTAAGAGATAATACGGATCGGAACAATCGGCATAGACCTAGGCAACGAAATAAGGACTACGATTGGAAACTTGGGACATGGAACTGCAAATCGCTCTGCTTTCCAGGATGCGACAGGATAATCTATGAAGAGCTACATCCACGCAACTTCGAAGTCGTAGCGCTGCAGGAACTTTGTTGGACAGGACAGAAGGTATGGAGAAGCGGGCTCCGGGCGGCTACTTTCTACCAGAGCTGTGGCACAACCAGCGAGCTGGGAACCGGCTTCGTAGTACTGGGTAAGATGCGCCAACGCGTGATGGGGTGGCAGCCGATCAACGCAAGGATGTGCAAGTTGAGGATAAAGGGCCGGTTCTTCAATTACAGCATCATCAACGTGCACTGCCCACATGAAGGAAGACCCGACGACGAGAAGGAAGCGTTCTACGCGCAGCTGGAGCAGGTCTACGATAGCTGCCCGCGACGGGACGTGAAAATCGTTATTGGGGACATGAATGCTAAGGTAGGCCGGGAGGCAATATACAGACCGGTAATCGGACCAGATAGCCTGCATGCCGTGTCTAATGATAACGGCCATCGGTGCGTAAACTTTGCGGCCTCCAGTGGTATGGTAGTCCGAAGTACCTTCTTCCCCCGCGAAGATATCCACAAATCCACCAGGAGATCACCCGACCAACAGACAGAGAACCAAATCGACCACGTTCTAATCGACGGCAGGTTCTTCTCCGACATCATCAACGTTCGCACCTACCGCAGTGCAAATATAGATTCGGACCACTACCTAGTAGCTGTGTGCATGCGCTCAAAACTACCGACGGTGTATAACACCCGCCGAAGTCGAACGCCGTGACCAAATATTGAGCAACTGCGGGACGCCGAGGCTGCACAGGAATACGCGCAGCAGCTGGAGGCAGTGCTACCCACGGAAGAGCAGCTTGGCGCAGCTACCCTTGAAGATGGCTGGAGGAGCATCCGATCCGCCATAGGTAACACTGCTGTAGCGATACTAGGTACAAGGGCCCCGAATCATAGAAATGACTGGTTTGACGGCGAATGCAAACGGTTAGTCGAGGAGAAGAATGCAGCACGGGCGAGAATGCTGCAACACCGCACGAGAGCGAACGTGGAACGATACCGACAGGCACGGAACAGCCAAAACTCAGTCCTCCGAAGGAAGAAGCGCCAGCTCGAGGACCGAGATCGCGTAGCGATGGAAGAGCTGTACCAAGCTAACGACACTCGGAAGTTCTACGAGAAGCTGAACAGCTCCCGCAAAGGCTTCGTGTCGCAAGCCGATATGTGCAGGAGCTTGGACGGCAACCTCCTTACTGACGAGTGTGAGGTGATCGAAAGGTGGAGGCAGCACTTCGACGAGCATCTAAACGGCGATGCAGTAGAGCGCGAGGACGGTATGGCAACTGATCTTGGTGCACGAGCAGGAGACATCAGAAATTCCAGCCCCCGATCTTCTGGAGGTGGAGGAGGAGATTGGTCGGCTGCAAAACAACAAAGCTGCTGGAGTGGACCAACTTCCCAGCGAGCTATTGAAATACGGTGGAGAAACACTGGCTAGGGCCGTGCACTGGGTCATTGTCAAGGTTTGGGAGGAAGAACGAGTACCGGAGGAGTGGATGGAGGGTATTGTGTGTCCCATCTACAAAAAGGGCGATAAACTGGAGTGCTGCAATTACCGGGCAATCACTCTGTTGAACGCCGCCTACAAGGTACTCTCCCAAATACTTTGCCGTCGACTATCGCCATTTGCGAAGCAGTTCGTGGGGCATTACCAGGCGGGATTTATTGATGCCCGCGCCACCACGGATCAGATATTCGCGGTTCGGCAGGTTATGCAGAAATGCCGCGAATATAACGTGCCCACACATCATTTGTTCATCGATTTCAAATCGGCGTACGACACAATCGATCGGGACAAGCTATGGCAAATTATGCACGACTACGATTTTCCGGACAAACTGACGCGGTTGGTCAAAGCGACGATGGATCGAGTGATGTGTGTAGTTCGTGTTTCGGGGGCACTCTCGAGCCCTCTGTTCAACATTGCCCTGGAAGGTGTCATTAGAAAAGCGGGGATTAACACGAGGCACGATTTTCCAAAAGTCGGTTCAACTGTTTGGTTTCGCCGACGATATTGACATTGTGGCTCGGACCTTTGTGAAGATGGCGGATACGTACATCGGACTAAAGGCTGAAGCCAAACGGATTGGACTGGTCATCAATGCATCGAAGACGAAGTACATGAAAGGAAGGGGTTCACGAGAGGACAGTGCTAACCTCCCACCTCGAGTTCAAATTGGTGGTGATGAAATCGAGGTGAATGATGAGTTCGTGTATCTGGGTTCACTGGTAACTGCCGACAACGATACCAGCAGAGAAATTCAACGGCGTATTATGGTAGGAAATAGTGCATACTTTGGTCTCCGGAGGACGCTCCGATCGAGTAGAATTCGTCGCCGCACCAAGTTAACCATCTACAAGACGCTGATCAGACCGGTAGTCCTCTACGGGCATGAGACATGGACTATGCTTGTGGAGGACCAACGCGCCCTTGCGGTGTTCGAGCGGAAGGTACTGCATCTATCGTCCACACCGCTAAGATAGGCAGGCTGCGGTGGGCTGGGCATGTTGTAAGGATGTCAGACGACAGGCCGGTAAAGATGGTTCTTGAAACCAATCCGTCAGGGACAAGACGGAGAGGTGCACAGCGGGCGAGGTGGATCGATCAGGTGGAAGACGACCTGCGGACCCTACGCAGACTGCATAGCTGGCGAACTGCAGCCATGGACCGAGTGGAATGGAGACGACTCTTACGTACAGCAAAGGCCACACCACGGCTTGGGACTGTTTATAGTAGTAAGGTATAGTCAAGACCGGTTTCTCTAAATGTTTAATCAAGATGTTAGGATCTGAGAGTCAAGAAAATGTACAATATTTCAAGAAGACGTACAATATTTCTAAGTTCAAAATGTAAAAAAAAATATCAAAAGGTCACAGTGAGAAGGAAAAAATCGAAAATCCATTGATGCATGGGAAAAAAAGAAAACATAAAGCCAAAATAGAAGTTTAAAACGCAAAACATCGAAAAGCCTAAGCTTCAAATAAAAAAATTTATACGTGAAAAAAAAAATGTAAGACTATGCAAAAGTCAAAATAATAAAAATTTAAAATGTACTTAAGTAATATTATATAAGTTGAAAATGGAAAAATGTGCTGAAAAATCATTAATTAAAATAATACAGAAAAAAATCAAAGAGTAAAAAAAGCCTTAAGCTTAATAATCAAGTCAAAAAAGAAAACAAATGTCAAAAAATGTAAAAACCCACAAAATAAAGAAACAAAATAAATCAAAATCCTACCAAAATCACAAAGTTAGGAATAAAATCTGCCGAGAAGTCAAAAAAGGTCAAAAGGTTAAAATAAATATCAAAAAGTCCACAAACGACGAAGTTTGAAATAAAATATCAAAGAGAAAAAAAAGCAAGTCAAAAAGTCAAACCGTGGAAAAATAAAACAAAGTCAAAAATGCGAATAGTAATTTATTAATATTTATTTTTAAGAACCCTTTAAATAATCGTCATTCAGGTCCGTAAAGCAAATAGTGAAAAAGTGCAAAAATTAAATACCTTCAAAATAGATAAAAAAATAGATCAAAAAATTAAGAAAACGAAAAGTCAAAACAGTTGAAAAGCCAAAACATCAATAAGTCAAAAAGGCTAAAAATCAAAAAGGCAAAAAGTACGTCATAAAGGCATTAAGTTACAAATAAAAAATAAAACACAAACAATCAAAAGCTCGAAATTTCAAAACGGTGAAATGTAATAAGTTGAAAAGACAAAAATTAACACTGCAAGTTCAATTACAAAATAAACAAAAAACAAAAATCGAAAATTGAAAAAAAAGGAGTCAAAGTCAAAAAGTCGGTTAGCCAAGAGACAAAAAGTCAAAATTTTCCCAAACTGTAAAACCTGAAGAAGTTAATTTATCATTAGTTCAAAAGGGCAAATAGATGTAAAAGTAAAGTTAAATTAAAAAAAAAAACAATTACAAACTCGAAAAGCCATGTTTAAAAAGTCCAAATTTCAAGAAGTCAAGGTACCAAAAAGTTAAAAAATAAATTAAAATAAGATTCAATAAATTTTAAAAGTACAAAGTAAAAAATTTAAAATGTTGAAAATATAAATCAAAACTAAAAACAGTCAAAAAGTAGTAAATTAAAAACATCATAAAATAAAAAATCAACAAGTCAAAAATTAAAGGTTGAAAGAATTAGATTCGTAACGTCCAAAAGCTAAAACATCAAAAAGTTAAGAATACTAGGAAATTAAGCATTATCAACCTCAAAAAGTTTAAAATTTGAAAATTCAAAAGATGAAAAAGTTCAGAAGTCAAAAGCTATATAGTCAGAATATCATAAACTTAAAAAAAAAAAAAAAAATTCAAAATACTTCACAAAAAAAAAAGAAAAAGTGGAAAGTTACGTCGAAAAATCACAAGAAAAATATAAATTATTAAAAAGTCGCAAATAAACAAGTTTAAATTACAAAGTCTGAAATACAAAATAAAGTACAAAATGTCGAACAATTATAAACTCAAAAACATGAAAAAGTAAGTAGAAAGGAGTGTTTAAAGGAGGATACTTTCAACGAAGTCAAACAAGCTAAAAGTTTCGCTATTAAAACAGTAATTGTCTTTTAATGTAATTGAAATATTTATTACAGTAAATCTTGTTTACCTTCTAAGAGTATCGAGCTCCTACGTGAAAGTGAAAGTGAAAGCAGTCACAGCAGTCAAATAACTTTTGAAGGCACCGAGTAACCCACGTCACGGCGCAACAGTAACATTCGTAGAGGAGTTAAAATGGGATTAAACATTTGCACGCTCCGTAATTTGCCTCTGCAAACCCAAAACGGTCGGGCAAATGAAGCGCTGGAAAGTGTTTGCCCCTGTTTCTTAATGGAAGGAAAGTTCCCACGCGGAGTGATTTTGCTATTTTTAGTACTCGTTTTTCTTACTTAGACGGGTTAACGCTTTTTCTGTCTCATCGCTTGTGACTTTAATAAACACCCCAGCGTTTCAGGAATTCCCACCCGCCCGATTGGGCAAACGCAAGTGAAAACGACAACTTTCTATCTGTTTGTGCTGTTCAAATATTAAATCGGAATGTGACAGCAGGGCTTGACATCTTGGCATGACACACACACACACACACCCACAAAGAAAGAAAGTCAATGCTGCTGGCAGCAGGTTCATAAATCAATCGCCTGAGCAAATACGGAAATTTTCGACATCTGTCTTGCCGTCGTCAACCCGATGGCACATATTCGAGGCTGAACGCGACTCAGTACATAAACATTTCAACTTAATCTCAGTGTTATTTATTTAGAGTCTACTACTCCTTCTCCCTGCCTCACTCGTATCGTGAATCGTGGATTTATCACACCCCCAACTCCGACGCTCCACAAAGCCAGCCCAAAAGCCTCCTCCGTGCGGCGCACGTCCCAACAATCATTATCATGATAATGAGGTTCAAAGTGGCGGAAAATTATTCCCGTCGTGATAATTTCGTCAGTTGCCAAACAGTGAAAAATGGCTTTCCTTGAGGCGAATTCATAAGTGGCGTGACGGGCGGGGCACGATGTCAGAAGCTTTAACTATAGAGGGCTGAGGGTGAAACTGATGATGAATTACGATTCCACCGAAAAGCTGCGGCAATACGTGCCAATCATACTCATATCCTGAGCTTTAGAGAGGAGGCTCAACTGCTCGTTTGAGTAAATACGTGGGCTAAAGTTTTAATCAGCATTGATAGATCAGCACGCTAATTAGGTGAAGGTTGTGTACGGTGAAGGTTAACCATGGTTTGTCAACCGGTTTTGAATTTAATTAGGTTATTTTGCACTTACCTCCGTGAAGAAACGTGAACATGTTAACAATGAGTAGTGCCGACAGGAAGAGCCGCCCAATTTTTTGCACCCCACGGCCTGCTGCGATCTGTGCGGCTGAATTGCCGCAGGGATGCTGCTGCTGAGGTTTCTGCAGTCGTCGTCGTCGTCGTTGTCGTCGTTCGTCATCGTTTTTGGCATTGTGGTGACATTTTTTGTTGTTTTTATTGTTTTTGTTGTTGTTACTGTAGTTGATGGTGCTGCAACTTGCGTTACTACTTCTTCCACTGGGACGTCGTTTGTTAGTTGCCAGCAAGAAAGTTTTTTTGGATCTTTGGCATATACTAGTTGTGTTGCTGACCAGTAGTAAACGCAAGAACTGTAGTAGAAATGTTGTTGCAGTGACTGCCGACTGTTGTGCCAGGGCCAGCCACACCTGGACCGGTTGCTTTTCGTTTTGGCCGGTTTTCTCCTGGGTCTCGACGGAAGTCTCCTTATTATATTGATTATTATGGCAGCATTCGGTTGTCTTTTCTTCTTGCTTGCATTGCTGTTGAAGTGGCGATGATGCTGGCAGTCGACGGCTATAACCATCATTACTACGGTGGCGAGCAGATGTTGCACTATTCTTAACATTAGGGTTCGTGTTATCAAAAGTGTTATCGTTAAACGTACGAATCTGTTTAGTGTTATTTGTTTGGAAGCATTGATGGTTGTTGTTTTGGTTGTGTGTGGTTGCGAGTGGCCCGAGAGCAGCTGCACGTTTGTGTTTTCCGGGCCGGCGAGTGGCCAGCATAGCGCTGCGGTGTTTCCGACGGTGTAAGTAGCCTCGGACAGCCACCAGCAGAGGCCAGGGCCATTGGGAGTAGAAAAGTAGATTGCCTTTAGAAAGAACCACCAGATGGGGCGGTACAGATGAGAAAAATTGGCTTGAGCTGCTACCGAATCGCTTCCGCC